>NC_072824.1:3585000-3755000 GCF_027744805.1 Dunckerocampus dactyliophorus
AGATGCTTAGAACGACGACGTTCCATAGAACAACGGTATGAACGGAGTGAGCCATCTGGTCACTTTGTCTCTATGGGGGAGGCATTGTACTTTTCTTAAAATGAATGTTAAAATCGTGTATCGTCTCATCTCGTGGTACCCCTACTGTGTGGTTAAAACTGTCTCGTAAAAGTACTGTATGTTCCCGCTGTGCCTGTGCAGGACTTGGAGGAAGAAGACCAGGTCTTAAAAGTTGGCAGCTGCGGCGCCCGCTGGGTGCTCATGAAGCACGCCGAGCCTTGGATCCTGACCGTCAGCTCCAGGAACTGGTCCGCGCCCATCCTCGATCGTCCCTCCCGGCACAACATTCCCTTCCTGCGCAAGAGACGCAGACACCAGAACCCGCAGCAGCACGGTGAGGACAAGGATGAACCGCCGGGAAAAAAGGCAGCTGTGGGATGTGGAGAAGGCCACAGAGGAGAGGATGGAGCGGGCTGGACGAGCGAGAAGCTCGGCCAGGAGGACAAGCTAGAAGGTGAGCAGGAAGAGGTTTTGACGGGAGAGGAGAAGAGTGAACAAGAGGACGAGGCAGCAAAGCTGGCTGGAAACAAGTCAGTGGAAAAATGTGAGGAAAAGTGCGAGCCCGGGGAGGACAAGATGGAGGAGGACAAAAACGATGAAGCAGTGTCAACACAACAAGCCAACCTTCACAAGTAAGTTTCCCTCAGCACGTAGCTCTCTTTGACCACATGATCATTTATTAAGTACGCACAAGACAGAAGCCACAGAATCAATGTTGTAACAGCGCTATATGTTTAGGAGCTAATTAGAGACCCCGGTGGTTATTGGCTTTTGTACATACATACATACATACGCCCGGCAGCTATAGGAGCAGAGGCGTTAATTGGAGCATTTACGTTAGGTTGCAGCCCTACTAAGAAGGTGACGTCAGCTTTGAGATGCTACGTACATGCCAGCATGTTTCTTAGTACTTTCTCCCTCACAGGGAAAATATCAGCTTCGTGAGTCGACCTTGGCGCCTGGTGGATGGAACGGTGAACCGGCAGGTGTGTAAAGGGATGTTGGAGGGCATCCTCTTCCACATCATGTCCTTTCCTGGAATCACTCAGCAGACGCTGGTAGAATACTACCAGGGCGTGCTGCAGCCGGTGGTGTTGATGGAACTTGTGCAGGTAAAGAAACGCTTTCATATGTTCAGCATATGACGAAAACTGACGTGTCACTCATCCGCCCCGCCTTTGTGTCCAGTCCCTCATCGAACTAGGCTGTCTGACAAAAAAGACTGTGGATAAAAAGCCAAAAGCCACACTGTTCAGCCGCCCCGTCCCTGCAGCAAGAAGAGAGGTGGAGCCAATGACGGTGGAGCGAGACTGCGTGTTTTATGAACCCACGATTGGCTGCTGTCTGAGACTTGCTCAGGTGCTGCCCAACGAACGCCACTGGAATCATTTTAAATAAGTTTTCTTTTTGTTTTAACTGAACTTAATTTGTGAATTAAATTGAGATTAAAATGACTCAAGCTGTATTTTTGTGCTACTAGTTATTCTGCTGGTTCTATACTGTTCTTTAAGTGTAGCCCCTTTTCCACTAACATCTCGAGAACTTTTATTACCACAAACTTTTTTTTTTTTACCAGGGAAAAATAATTCTTCATTTCTGTTTCACCTCAAAATTCTGGGTAATTTATTCAAATCAGGTATATACTGGGGCCGCACAGTGGGCTGGTCAAATCTCCGCTGGGCATTTTCTGTGTGGAGTTCGCATGTTCTCCCCGTGCGTGCGTGGGTTTTCTCCCACATTCCAAAAAGATGCATGTTAGGTTAATTGGCGACCCTAAATTGTCCATAGGTATGAATGTGAGTGAATGGTTATATATGCCCTGCGATTGGCTGGCGACCAGTTCAGGGTGGACCCCGCCTCTCGCCCGAAGTCAGCTGAGATAGGCTCCAGCATACCCCCGCGACCCTAATGAGGAGAAGCGGCTTAGAAGATGGATGGTATATACAGTACTGCACCTGGAAGTCACAACAGCGACATCTACTGGAGATAAAGAGCGAAACACGTACAACTTGACCTGGTGGTCTGCCATTCAAGAACGTGTAAGTGACGGCAACATTGGCATTTTTATAGCAGTAGTTTTCTTTCGTCGTTTTAGTAACATATATTAATAAAATGTCTATGAATAAGAGAACGATGGTTGGGTGTCCTTCAGGCAGCAGTAGGGACACGGTAATTTAATTAAACTTTTCTTTGAAAATAACGTCAAAATACGCTTGAGAGTCAACAACATTTCGTCTTCGATTCCGTATCAAAAAGTGACGATACAAAAGAATGACAGCAACACAGAAGAACAGAGGAATAAGGTTTGTCTGTTTCGTGGTCGCTATATCAACCCGGAAGCCAAACGAGGCTATTCATCCTGATGCTTATTTGTACTCTTTGGACTCACAGCGCTTCCGTCCGACGCCATTTTGATGAAACAGCGACGAGAAGGGAAATCGACGTCTTGCGTGACGGTGTTGGATTTTGTGTCCATAGACGCATTGTGGAAACCTTTTCGCCGAGCAACACGACTGATGGACCAGAAGAGGAGAACGCTCCCATTTTGGGTTCAGCCGGTGTTGGCATTATGATTAGTTAGCATAGCTTGTTAGCACGGCCCCTAGTCGGTCATTGCGTTAGCTTGCGGCGCATGTCTGGCTACTTGTGTCACTGTGTAGCGGGCTAACGTCGATGTGTTTCATGTTAAGTTTGCGTCAATTGTCGTTTCATTAGACATTCCTCTTAGCGTAAACGTTGTGGACTCGTTTCTACTGCCTCCACGCAGTTCTGTGGACTTTTGGGACGTCTTAACAAACCACGGACTACTGCTAGCAACATTAGCTAGCGGCCTCGCTTTTCGCTCAAGGACTTTTCATGGCGGATGTGGCCTTTTTTTTTAAACGACACTCTAAATAATAGGAGTACACTCTATTGTATCCACTCGGACTGTGGTGGCACCCTGTTGTTGTGGGTTTTGTTGGACTTTGAGGACTGACAAAAGGCACACGGGCCGTCGGTTGGCGCGCCAGCCTTTAATGTCGACGTCTTTGGTTGGGATTAACAAGGACTCTTCGTCACTTGCGAGCTGAGCCACTCGCCCATTTTAATCAAGCCCTTTAAGTTTGTCCAGTGTTTCAGCCCATTTACAGCTTTACGTATTAAAAGTTACCAGGTTTTGGCCTCCTGTGTTGAGTGTTGACGCTGTTTTATTTCGTTACCAAGCCTGTCTCTCCTCCCTCCTCCTCCTCCCCTCTTGTACCTGACCTATAAGTGCTTCTAGGCCTGTCACAAAATGTCGTGTGTTCACTACAAGTTCTCCTCCAAACTGGACTACAACACGGTAACTTTCGATGGTCTCCACATTACCCTGAGTGAGCTCAAAAGGCAGATCATGGCCAGGGAGCGCCTCAAGGCCACAGACTGCGACCTGCAGATCACCAACGCGCAAACTCGGGAAGGTAAGCCGCCGTCACCCGCTCCCTAGAAATCCCATTTAACCGGTGGTTGATTGGTTTATTTGAACATTCTTTTTTCTCTCTCACATTCTTTAACATTAGTATACCTCTCATATCACAATTCCAAATGTCCAAAAGGAGCAGGAAGAAGCAGAGCTTCTCCATCGTTATTCCTTGTGAGAGATACTTTTACTAAATGAAAATGGCCAAGACCTACTCAATTTTCGAACACTTATTTTCAGTGTATTTCATCCCAAACAAACCGAATATGCGTATTTTACCAGAACATGAAAACGAAACGCTGGTATCCACAAATCACACTTTGTATTTCAAAATGCATTTCTTTCCAGTGTTCTCACGTTATTACGGCACTGCGTTGGTGACCCCTTTTGCTACCGACACCACATGCTGTTGGCGACCCATGCACTAAAAGGAAGAGCTGTGTATGCCTTCATAAAAAACATAATTTCACAACATTTTAAGCTATTAATAGATAGATGTAACAGTATGCTGATGATTCTTGTGGTTGTAAGTTGCAGTTATGCAACTGAACCTTTTTTCCTGAACAGCTTTTTTTACAGCAGCATAGATAGAATTGAATTGAAGAATGTCCAGTGGGATACGTTGTGGTGGTATATATTTGTGTGTAACAAAAAAAAATTGTGTTTTTATTCAATTTATACCCCCCCACCAAAAAAAAAAAACATTTACTAGCAAAAACAAGTTGCTGCCAAAGTAATGCATTGTGAATAACCACACAAGTGCCAAATTTTCTGGGTGTATAGTAGTTCTGTCGACTACCTTTTTTTTAGTATTTTCACTCTCTTGAGGGTGGAAGTGGTCAGCCCAACTTTCGAGACAGACCAATAGAAAGTATTTCCAAATACTCCAAATTTTAGGAGCGCAGTCAGAAAATGTAGGGGCGCACACCGAAATTAACTTTCAGAGTAAACTTTAACATTTCTTCTCATTTTCATTGTACAGGCCTGTCACAATAACAGATGTTGCTGGATGATAATTGTCCAACAAATTGTCTATTTATATTATGGACAACATTTTTTTCATGATTTGTATGGCATAATAATGCAAGTACATCAAAAGCAATAAACTTTAAATTTGCAAGAGTATTTAACATTGTAATGAAATGTTGAGCTTTTAAATAAAATAAACATAAATGAAACAAAATAACAAAAAAACCTCCCCCAATGACAATAAAATGGACTCTCTCTTTTAGCAAAAATTGCACTTAAAGGGATAGTTGGGATTTTTTGACATGAAGTTGTATGACATCCCCATCAGCAGTGTAGTCCATCAACACTAACTCTCTTAAAATAAAAATACAGAGCTGCTGTAACTAGCTGCCGCTCAGGTGGTGCCATCTTGAAACACGAGACCTGCACAGTCTATATCGATGTGAACAATATGCGTGTTTTTGATATCGTGCTTAAACAAAATATGGTGCTTTTAAAAAAATCTTGACATATTGCCCAGCCCAAGCTGAAAAATACTTGGCTGTTTTCACCTGAAAACATTTCTGTGTGGATAGCCCCTACCTAAAATGTGACAAGATTTATCTTTCAGAAAAGTCTCATGGGCACTAGGCGTTGGACGGTAATAAATAAATGAATCAATCACACAATAAATGAAAACGAACAGGATCACTTTTCCGGCCTCAATATATTGTCATGTGCATGCGTGTCTGTTTTCCTCCAAACAGGCGGAAAGAGGATTCACTCGGTGCATTGCTTTTAACACCTTGGTCTGTCTGTTCCGTAGAACAACAGCATGAGTGGAAGTGAGCCCTTTTGTCAGTCATACAGTCCCTTTGTCTCTGTGGGTGGAGGCGGGGCAGTAGAGTGCGCAAGAGTTTAACGCAGTAGAAGTGAAATTACAAGATTTGCAATATATTGTCACATTTTTTCATTGTACTTTTCTTAAAAGTAATCTTAAAATCTCGTCTTGGCCTCGTAGACCTAGTCTCGCGTATCATCTCATTTTGTGACACCCCTATTTCTCAGACATTATTTTCTACCCTAACAGTTCACTTCACAAACATGTGGCATACAGTTTAAAAAAAGTTTAATCTTTGATGGAATATCTCATGGCTTGTCTATTTTTCTGTAGAATACACGGATGACGAAGCCCACATCCCCAAACACTCATCGGTGATTGTCCGCAGGACTCCCATCGGCGGAGTCAAGCCTGCAGGCAGGACGTTCATTGTGTACGTATTCTTTCCTTCCATCCTGGGTGCACACACCTGAGTTTAGTCTCTCATCTTGTCTCCTTCCTTTTCCACAGAGATCGTTCTGACACTTCTGTGGTGGGATCATCCAGACCCGTATGTAAACAAACCCAAAAAGCAACACTCACTCCTCCCCTCACCTCTCTCTCCCCTCTCTCTGCTTTAATCGCCCCAAACTTCTCTTTGACGACATTCTGTCAACGATTAATGGATGGCTGTGTGTATTTTTTATGACATCTGTGCTGAAAGTTCTTTGCTGTCTTTTTGACGGGGAGATTTGAATGCCAAACAATCTAAAGGGGCTATAACTGTTTGTTTTTTTTACTTGCTGAAGTTGAGAAGCAACAGAGTACGTAGCTGCCATTTTATGAAAATGTGATGCTGATTTGAATTGTTGAACAAGTGGGTATTCACTACTATGACTGTGTTTCACATTGAAATGGATTTTGTAGCCTGCTTCCGTGCAGGCAAATAACAGCTAATGTGATTATTATTATTATTATTATTATTATTATTATTACTACTATTGTCACATATTGTATTTTCTGTGAAAATATTTGTGGTCTTAAGAAAAGTGAAGCGTGGCTGGGATTGAATGTCATATCCGTGAAAGTTGTGTGAATGGAAAGGTATCTTCAGTGATTTCTGTTTTCATGAAGGAAGAAGAATTTAAATACAGTGTGTCATTCAGTAACATTTGCTACTGTGAGTTGTTGTTCTCATGTACAATTTCACCATGACCATGTCTGTTTTACACCCAGTATGGACTGCACATCACGCTTTACATCTATAAAGGCTGGCATAATTTTATACATTACTTTAAGAAACACAAACTAAGTCCAGTATAGGGAGTGAAGTCTAGGCCCGTGACGCTGACTAACATGATTTTCAGCAACCTTGAAAGGTTTATTTTCTTGGACGGTTGCTGGTGTAGTGTCCTGTAAGCTGCAGAGCCTGTCAATAAAGGTTTTCAGTGGTTCTGTGTCAGAGCCGCTTGCACCACATCCCTGTGTGTTCCCTCCGCAGTGTCCCTGCAATGCCCAGTCAACAGCCTAGTCTGCCCATGTATTCAAAGACAACAGGCTTTTTCAATCACTCCCTTGTTTGCATGAAAATGGACACTCCCACTAGCTGATTTGCTTTGAAAGTGACAGTTTTGTCATGGCCATAGATGTGTAGGGAAGCTGCATGCACAGTGGGAATGCCATCCACTCTGATGATTTATGAGCTGGATGTCACACGTAATCATCCGGTGCCGCGCTGCTACTTTGATATGGAAAAATAGTACAGCGGAACCTCGGTCTTCGTCATGAATCCCTTCCAAAACCGAAATGTACAAAAAAACAAATCAATTTTTCCTAAGAAATCATGCAAGTCCAATTAATCTATTCTAGACACTCAAAGATATTAACACAAAACAAGTTTTATACACTAATTACAGTTTTACTTGGAGAAATAAATGCAAAATACATATGTCTCCCTTAAACCGGTCCCCCTGCAACATGTTAATTTGGAACCGTTAGGTTACAATTGTGTTTTAACAAACAATTGAAAATTCATTATCTATTAATCTACAGCCATTTGTTTTTTTTGTATTTAAAAATGTATGCTTCGATTTGAACCTCAAATGGTGGGAGCAAAGTATTATTTTTGTGTTTTAGCCAAAACAAATATTCACACACATCAGCTTTGACTTTGGAAAACACCTGACATTTTATTTTTTTTGTAATGAACCATGTTTGCTTCATATTGATTCACTCTGTCTAGGTCAGGGGTCGGCAACCTTTACTATCAAGGGTCATTGTGCCCCCTCTTATACTTTTAATAAAAAAAAAAAAAGTTTGGAACTGCAGATGTAACACAGGTTTTGGTTTTTATTTATTTATTTTACCTGTGATAACAGAATACAACAGAAGTGCAAGGCATCTTTGAGTCCTTTCTGTATTAATTTGTATAAAATTAAAATAAGTCACCGCTTAAATATAATTTTAAAAAGAACATAGTTGCAGCTTGGCAGTTTTGGAAAAAGTAAAACATAAATTGAAGATTTCTTGAAGGATCGGGAAATGTTTTTTTCCAGAAAATGTTTATTGTGACTTGTTTCTGACACTCTTCCTGATGTCAAGGCAGTAAGATATGACTTTGCTCTTCACACAGTGCTGTTGGCTGACATTGGTGATTTTTTAAAATGTATTTCTGTTTAGCTTACCGTGGGGATTTCACGCTCAAGAAGCCGCCTACAGAGATAAAGGCAAGGGTGTGGATGTGACGCATATTTTATCAAACATTTTTAAAAATTCAATAAAGTTTCACTTTTTTCACTCCCACAAGATATAAAGTAAAATAATATATATAATAACCTTTTATTTGTTTTTTTTTGTTACGATCGAGAGGAGGCTGAGAGCCGCATGCAGCTCCGGAGCTGTGGGTTTCCTACCCCTGGCCTAAGGCCCAACCCAGGGGTCGGAAACCTTTTTGGCTAAGAGAGCCATAAAAGCCATGTATTTTGTAAACGCATTTCCGTGAGAGCCATAAAATATTAACACTGAATACAACTAAATGCATGCATTTTTAGGCAATACCAACAGTTTTAGAATATAGTAAATCTCTGCATTTATTCTTAATAAAATACTTCTTATGATTAATGTGACTTCTGGTGCTGCATGGTTTTGCTGATGGCTTTTTAGTCTGGTTGATGTGTGGTGAGGTTAAGCTTCATGCAGGCGTTGAGGCTTCCATCTATGAAACGTAATCGTAGGTTGGTCTTGATGGTTTTTTAGATGTGAGGAGGACCGCTCATAAGCATACGTAGAGTCAAACATGGTCAATACGGCACTAACCACACTCTGCAGTGTGAGTTATGTGACCGAAAGTGCATTCCAAGTTTTGGCAATCTGGTCTGGAAGTCTGAAGCAATGTCTTCCGACTGTCCCAGCTGGATATTTATATGCAAATGGAGCATGGTGTGTGTGTCAAAGTGCTGATTTATATTTGACCGTTTCATCGATGACATTTATTCACTGCAAAATCGCCACTGCCATACCTTCTGTCTCCATAAAGGTGATTAATGTGTTGTTTTATATTTAAGTATTTTTTAAAGTGATTTCTGTAACGTTTTACTTTCAAATATCACCAAAAAGATAATTAAACACGAACCATAGGTTCCCGACCCCTGGCCTAACCTATTCATGGAAAAAACAAACCTCAGATGAATGTATCAAGAAAATAAGGGTTAGTTACACATAATAAAGGTGATTAGTCTGTTCATTGTGTCCCATTCCTCACCAGCACGTTGATGCTTTGTTTGGGCACTCCATTCCACAGAATAAGTTTGTTTGGTCAGGTAAAAACTAGGACATTGTATGAAAACCGAGACACTTTGGCAATTTTCTACGAAAACCGAGGTTCCACTGTGTAGTAAGTTATCATTTATGTAATAAGTCACCTAATGTTCAAGTTGTCTGTAAAGAATTAAGAGGTAATTGAAGGAGTAATTGAAGTAATTGAATGCGAGCCAACTACCGTTGAGATTCCCTAGATGATTTATTTTTTTTTAAATCTTCTGAGGATTTTGAGAGGGAGCGGACAAAGACACGGGACAATCTGGTCCTTGTATGCAAATGAGATCATGTTAACGCCTGAAATGTCTGTATTCTGACTCTCCTGCAGACCGACTCCTCTCCTTCTATGTCTCTCGCCCAACTCACAAAGGTACACCGCTCCCGTTTCTAGACGATATCGCACACGTTGGAAGACATTGCACTGTCACATTAACATCCACACTTTTTTTTCTTTTACCCCCCCGACACGTTTTTTTCTTCTTTAGACCGCTAACCTGGTTGACGCAAATGCATCCGAGGAGGACAAGATTAAAGCAATGATGTCTCAGTCAAACCACGACTATGACCCCATTCAGTTAGTATCCACTCGCTCTCGTTGTTGTGCTTCACTCCAGTGATGTTTCGCTCTGTTTGAAACGACCCAAAGTGGAGCTCTTCATTGTTTGCAATTGTCTTGTAGTTACTCCAAAAAAGCAGTCGGACCGCCACCTGCTCACTACACCTGTTTCCGGTGCGGAAAGACTGGCCATTACATTCGCCAGTGCCCCATGCTTTTGGTAAATATTATGGAGCTGTTTGTGTTCGGAACAGCTCTTTTTTGCTTGACAACTTTTCTCCTTGTCTCCTGCTCAGGTCCAAGATAAGAGCTTGGAGGGTCCCAAGCCAGTAAGGACTAGTAAGGGGATTCCTCAGAGCTTCATGGTGAAAGCAGATCCTGGCACCAAAGGAGCCATGTTGACCAGCACTGGAGAATACGCCATACCAGCTATAGATGCGTACGTCTCACCGTCCGATACAGAATGATTGTTTCCTTTGCAGGAAGACTCCCATCATATTTGCCTGCTTGTTTGGTTCTTTAGCAGTCATCTTCTCTTGCAACAGGGAGGCGTACGCGCAAGGAAAGAAGGAGCGTCCGCCGTTTATCCCACATGATCAGTCTTCTTCCGAGGACGATTCAGATCCCATCCCCGATGAGCTCCTGTGTCCCATCTGCAATGACCTGATGACAGACGCTGTGGTTATTCCTTGCTGTGGAAACAGCTACTGTGACGAGTGTGAGTATGGATCATATGGTCCTATGAGGAATACAGCACATCCCCTGCACGAAATTATTCAAATTCTAAATTCAATGAAATTAGACTGTTTAATTGTTGCTTTTAAAGGGTCCCTGACAAGATCCATCAACTTAATGTTATATATTGTTGGATTTTTTAAAGCGAACGGTATATTTGCAAACGTTACATTTCTATTTTATGGCGCCACACATGACAAACTAGTTCTTGCAGTTCAGCCTCATTTCCGGAAGTGGTGCCATTGGGGTACTATCACTCAGGTAAACAAACATTTCGCTGTTCGAGACAGATGTTTACAGTGATTATAGCAACGATTTAAGCAAAGTGTCAATTTTCAATACCCTTAAGACATCGAGGTGGAGATTGGTTGCCTTCAAAACACAGAATGGTAAGTGTAAATTGCTCTGGAGTTGCTTATCTTTCAATTATTGTTTTAAATCAGCTTCTTAATGAGCGTTAAGGGTTTTTATAGCTTATGTTTGTATAGCCTGTGATTGTATATGTGAATAAATGCCCACCACAGTAAACATACCACTATGGAAAGTGTTCACAAGACATTATGTACTTGACTTGCTCTCTTGTGCCAATTTTGACATAGTGGTCATTGTTGGTTGTTTACTGGCGGAATAGCATCCTTTTTTCAGAAGTTGTTTATACTGTACTTTTAAGCCAAATGCTTTTTGTAAAGGTGCTTCCTCGAAGCAGTCATCAGTGAAATGGTCACCGCAAAGAACAGAATTCGGGGGGGGCGGGCATCTGTCTCTCGTTCTCTGCACTTGCTTCATCCATTTTTTGGAAAAGTAACAAACTTACAGTATCGCTTGGATAGTGTCAACAGCCAGCAGCAACACAACATTTTGAACTGACTACTATTTTGAGGAAAAATAAACTGAACCAAGTCAACCATCTGCCTCAAAGTGTTTGTTTACCCTGTTTTAGTTGAGGTGTCAACCCGATGATGCCATGATGCCACTGTCAGAAATTAAGCTGAAGTGCAAGAGCTAGTTTGTCATGGGCGGCGCAATCAGCTATAAATGTCATTTTTGCAAATTTACTGTTCGCTTTCAAAACTAGAACAATGTAGAACATAATTGCAAACAATATACAGCATTTAAGCAAAGTTGATGAATCATGTCAAGGACCCTTTAAGTACATTGTGCTGTTTATCGACTGATTTCAGGTATCCGGACTGCCTTGCTGGACTCTGAGGAGCACATTTGCTTCACATGCAAACAGTCAGATGTTTCCCCTGACAATCTCATAGCCAACAAGTTCCTTCGACAGGTAACTTAAAGTACATTAAAGATGGTTAGATAGATAAAACATTTTAATCTTTTTTTCCTTCCTTATAGGCTGTGAACAACTTTAAAAATGAGACGGGCTACACCAAACACGGGCGAAAACAGGTCCCACATTCG
This sequence comes from Dunckerocampus dactyliophorus, assembly GCF_027744805.1. Classification (NCBI taxonomy): domain Eukaryota; kingdom Metazoa; phylum Chordata; class Actinopteri; order Syngnathiformes; family Syngnathidae; genus Dunckerocampus; species Dunckerocampus dactyliophorus. Next base: position 3,596,794 of record NC_072824.1, read on the forward strand.
GTGCCCCCTCCTCCGCGGCTGCACCTGAGCAGGCCTCTCCACTCCAGGCAGCAGGACCCTCTAATGGCCAACATCGCCCAGCCTCCTGCTGCTGTCAGCGTGACCCCTGCGCCTCAAGTTCAGGCCCCGCCCCCAGCTTTGCCTGCTCCTTCCGTTACCACCACTTCTACTCCTACACCTACTCCGCCTTCTTCCCCCCCTCCTCCTCCTCATGCCGATGTTGTTGAAGAACGACAAAATGCTTCACCAGCTCCCGCACCTGTTGTGGACCACAGTTCTTCCCGGGTCGCCATCAGCCAAGGAGAGCCACCCCCACCAGGGTGAGTTGAAGCTCTGAATTTGCCACCAAATGCCACAATCGATCTGTGTATTTTTATTTTTTTGGGAGTGATGCATCACTGGTCTTTGTTTTGGCAGGGAGACAGACCCAGCGAACATTGTTATGCCAAGCTCATCTAAAAATGCAGACAGAGACAGACAGGTGAGTCAGTCTCGAAGATGTGATTGTAGACCAATCGAACATCGTTGGCATTTTTCAAAATGTCCTCCTTTGACATTTTGTCGCACAGGGCTACCAATTGAATCTTGGCCCGCCACCATCTTCAAGGCCAACTCATCCATCAAGTAAGAAGCCCACTCACTGTTGACAGGGAATTTTGTGATCTTGATAGAAATGCTACAATAACGTGAGCAACTGTTGTCTTCCTAGGCCAGCATTCCCGATCCAACCAACATCACAGAGGAGGCAGACACTGGGAAAGGTGAGGGCGTTCCTTTCCAACTGTCTGTTTTAAAATAAATATTTCCATCTGACCTTTTTGTTGCTTTTTCTGTCAGGTCCTACAGAAGCAGAGGTGACCCGCCCTCCACTCACCTCCCAACAGCTCCACCTCCTCTACCTGCTCCTCCCATCTATGCGACACCATCCCTGTACCCACCCCCGCCGCAGCCCTACCCGCCCTTGTACCCCACTGGCCCCGGCCTCATCCCACCTCCTACGATGGGTTACCAGCCTCAGCCCATGTATCCCCCTGGACCCCCAGGGGTCAACACGCCCTGGGGTGCCCCCGGTAGCCAACCCCCACTTCTTCCCCTGCCCCCATCCCTCAACCTCAATCCACCCCCTCTCTCGAAAGAGGACTTCTACAGGCAGCGACACCACCGACAAGACAAGTGAGTGACCAAACTGACTGAGGAAGTATCGTATTTTCAAGACCATAAAGCGCACCGTATTAAAAGACGCAGTCTCAGTTACAGGTGCTATTTTTGTATTTAACACATACACAAGGCGCGCTGTATTATTGGGCGCATGGTATGCACGCTAAAACATACCGTGTCGCTCAGAAGTCAGTGAGGAAGCGACAATGCTTTTCTTTAGATAAAGAGCAGAACTCTCATTCAGTTTATCAAACACACTTGAAATCAGGAAGGTCATCACTCAACACAATAGTCTCAGTCATGGTGCACAACTAGACACTACTGCTATTTTTGCAGAACAATAACTAACAACTATGTAGCTCAAACATGTAACTTTAAGAGTGTTTGCTCCAAAACGCTACCGCAAAGCACGCTGGGGAACAGGAAGTGCTCCCAGCGACGCTACAATACGCTAGCATGCATGCTATTGTATGTTTTTAAAAAGCCAGCGAGAGCAAAACTGAGTTGGGTTGTACTTTATTCAAGTATTTAACAATGTACTTATTTTTTTCAATCCTCATCCACAAATCCATCAAAGTCCTCATCTTCTGTATTCCAAATGAACAGCGGGGCAAGTTCTCCAGCAAACACGCCAGGTTCACTGTCGTCACTGTCAGTCAGTCTCGTTGTCGTGCGGCGCCTCAGAAACGATGCTGGCTTTTGTTAGTCCTTGCCCGGATGGATATATGGCGCCATTTCATAAAATATACTTGTATAACTACTGGGGCGTGCCTTTAGCGTCCTCAGTCACGTCCACGTCCCTTTCCTCTATACAAGCAGCGTGTCGGCAGGAGACGCTCCGGGTCAGTCGAGCAGAGTGCTCATAAAAGTCACACATCAACACTTGTAGATTTTGGAACTCGGTACACACATACGGCGCTCCTTATTATTATTATTATTATTATTAAATTTAAGACTTTTAAGTGCGCCTTATGGTCATGAAAATAAGGTACTGTTGGGAATTTGGGTCCACACTGGCTATACGCAAGAGATTGTGTTGACTTGATGCAACTGGAAAGGTGTTTTTCTTTGTGTCTGCTAGTAAGGATGGAGTTCTGACATCTTCTGTGATGTGACCTTTGTTTGCAGTATTACATCTAAACTGGATGAATTTACAAAAGACTTCCACAAAGAGCTCATGAAGTACCGAAATGCACCAAAGAGGCAGAGACCTTCGTACTCCAGGTAACCTATTTGATTATACTTGACAGTCTGTCAAATCCTGCTTGTCATAATGAAATACTCTTTTGGACATGACCTCCCAATCATTAAGTTGTTGCTTTCATTCTCTTTCTCCCCTCCTCCTTCAGCAGGTCCAGATCATATAGCCGCTCTCCGTTCAGCCGCTCTTACACTCGCTCTCGATCCAGATCCAGGTCCAGGTCAAGGTCTTATTCATACACCCCGAGTCGGTCGCGGTCCCGTTCACGTTCCCACGGGCGGCCATATCCTCGCTCTCCGTATTCCCGACGCAACGGACGCAGTTATGGACGCTCACGCTCAAGATCTCGTTCCCGTTCAAGATCATACGGGTACAGGCGCTCTGGTTCACCGCGAACGTCTCCACCCTCCTTCCGTGGTGGAGGTTGGGAGGGGGCAGAAGGGGCAGGACCGTTCAGATCTAGGTCACGTTCTCGCTCTCCGGGTGCATTGCGGAGCCGCAGTCCCGGTGTACGAAAGCCACCACCACGAGAGCTGCATGAACTGAAGGGACTAAGCCCCGCAAGTCAGGAGCGCTGGGAGCGGGACCGTTATCGGCAGTGGGAGAGGGAGTACAGAGACTGGTACAACAAGTATTACAAAGACTATGAGAATCAGCATCAGGCAGTGCATCATAGAGGCCGTGGTAGCAGAGAAAGGGAACGGGACAGAGTGTCCCCCCTGCACAGAGAGTACTCCCCCCAAGGAAGAGGGAGGAGAGGGAGAGATGAGAAAGCTGCACCATCTCACAATCCATCATCCTCAACAGGGACAAAGACCAGCACCAAGGTTCTCAAGACAAAGAAGGTAAAAAAGAAGAAAGCTGGGGAAGAACCTGAGCAATCGCAGCAGTCCATGGACACAGGCGACGCTACTCCAGTTAGAGATGAGCCTATGGATGAAATCCTGTCTCCAAATAAAACACCCCACGTATCCTCAAAACCACAATCTGCCACCACTACCTCTAAGGCTCCTGCCTCTAAAAGCTCCACTGCATCTGTCAAAACCTTGGTCAAGTCAACGTCCAAGACTGACAAGACCAAGAAGGAGAAGGCGCAGAAGGTAAAAGTCAAAGTGAAAACAGAGGCCTCTAAAGTTAAAAGCGACAAGGTGAAGAAGAAGACTGGTGAAACTGCAGTGACCAAAAAGAAGGACCCATCTTCTGCTAAAACGTCAAAGCCCACCAAAGCCAAACCTGAAGATGCCCACAACTCAACCGCTCCTAAAAAGGAGAAGGCTAAAAGCTCGTCTGTGAGACCTCCCCAGCCCAAGACACACCCACTGTTCTCCCAAGGTGTACTTGTGCCACATCCTTCTCTCCACGAGAGCTTTCGACCTGGCAATGATAATCGAGGCCGTAGAGACCCCCCACATAGCGGCGGCCTCATCCCCCTCACCCATCAACAAGGGCTCACGTACCTCCACCGACCTCCATCACCACTTGACAACAGGCGGAGGATGGGAGAGGAAGGCCGTTCTTTACTTGGCTCTCCACCAGGAAAATTGAGAAGACTAGATGGACCTGGGATTGGAGGCGATGTCTTCTCACACCCACATGCTGCTCATCAGCCACCGCTCCAGAGAATTTCACACCCATCCGACAGAGCTGGTCTTCTTCCCATTATGGTGGGCCGCGAGATGCTCTGGGCAGACAAAGACCGAGGACCTATCAGACCTCTCATGGAGGTTCCGGTGAGACCATCACAATGCACCACCGCCACCACATACTATTCACACTTCTTCGTATTGCAGCAAATTGTATGGCCCTATTGTGATCTTTGTTTGTTCACATCCAGGTGAAGCCTGTGACCCAGAGAAGCATCCCGCTGAACAGGGATCCTGGAAGAAAAGGCAACTCTGACAATTCAACCTCTGACAAATCTTCTGGTGCTGAGAAAACCACCACAGACCGATCCTCTGTGGCCAACAACCCAGATGCTGACAAACCCAGCAGTTCTTCTGAAAGTGTTATCAAAAAGGAGTGGTCGGCTTCCTCTGACAGAGGCGTCTCTAGAGAAAAAGCTGGGGAGAAGTCATCTGCCTCTGATAAAGACTCTGACCGGAGCTCAGGTGCGGACAGAGAGCGGGAAAGTGCTTCTAGAGCGGACAGAGAGAGAGACAGAGCTTCAGATCGAGGTCGGGAAAAAGCCTCACGATCTGACCGAGACCAGGAAAAAGCCACAGATCGAGGTAGGGAAAGAGCCTCAGGATTGGACCGAGATCGGGAGAAGGTTTTGGGACCTGACCGAGATCGGGATAGGACTTTAGGTTCTGACCGAGATCGGGATAGGACTTTAGGTTCTGACCGAGATCGGGATAGGACTTTAGGTTCCGACCGAGATCGGGAGAGGACTTTAGGTTCCGACCGAGATCGGGAGAGGACTTTATCGGATCGAGAAAAGGGTTCTGACAGAGATCGTGAAAGGACTTCTGGGTCAGACCGAGATCGGGACAGGGGTTCAGATCGAAGCAGAAGTGTCGGTTCTGAAAAAGAGCGTGACAGAGTCTCTGTGTCGGCCTCACAGAAGGTAGCGGTCTCAGCAGGAAAGGAAGCCGAGGCTGGAGATAAATCACACAAGATAGAGCGTAAGAACTCTGGCGGAAGTGCGTCTGTGAGATCTGTTTGCCTGGATGGAATGACAATTGGAGAAAAATCAGCCATCAGCAAGAAGCAGGAGAAGCCAAGCAGTTCCTCCAAGGAGAGAGAAGCCACGGAGAAAGCCCCAAAATCTGACCGGTAGGTCCAATGAAGTCTCCTTGTTGCCTGTCATTGCTGGTCATCCACGGTCGTGGTCCTACTTATTAGATGCTTATATTTCCTACCCACAAGTGTTTCCAAGGAGAGGACAGAGAAGAGCCTGTCGTCTGGAAAGAAGCCAGATGCTGCTCCCAGAGGTGAGTCCAGTCCATCCATCTGTTATAATTTAGTCTACATAAACCTTTTTATGTATTTTTTTTTTTTCTTATCAAGTCATCACGTTTATTCCATTTTTACCAGGGAAAGACGGTGAGACTACAACTGTGAGGACCAAGCCCAGAATCAGTCGCAAGGTTTTATCGAGCCAGCCTGCAAGCTCCACCAGGTGAGACGTGTTGAATGCCCTGGCCCTCCTAGCCTTGGCTTTGGCATCATTCTTCTCTTCTTTCTCAGTAGGTCAACTCAAGAGACGAAACAGACTTCTGAGAAAGAGAAGAGTGAATCTCCCACTAATTCAGAGCAGCACCCACCTAGCACTGAGAGCCACAATTCAAGCCCGACAAGTGTTACACAAGCCGGCCCGCTCGGAGAGGAACTGCTCATTCAGGCGCCTCCTCGCTCTAAGTGGGAGAGGGAAGACGACGAGGAGGAGGAGGAGGCGGCGGCACAGGAGAAGGAAGCCAGCGCACCTAAGGAGCCCATTCCTCAGAAGAGCCAAACAAGAGAGGCACAGACGGATGCGCCCAAAACTGTCAAGAGTGAAGCTCGTGAGGTCACCCGAGATGAGAAGAGAGTTTTGGCCAAGGAGGAGAAGAGGGTGCCTAAAGAGGAGAGCAAAGGCAGCAGACCCCCCTTGTCCACTTGTGATAAACCCACTAAAGTTAAAATTGTAAGAGAGGACAGGAAGGGAGGCAGACTGGAAAGGGGGTCCTCAACAAGAGAGGATGGAAGAGGCAGAGGGGGAAGAGAGGAGGTTAAGGGGGGTGTTCTGAAGGAAGAGAGCAGGGGGTCTACGAAGGAGGAGCGAGGTGGGCCTGCAAAGGAGGAGAAGAGCAGGTCCTCGAAGGAGGAGAAGAACGGTGGACGGGAGAACCGAGGGCCAGAACCCAGGAGACAGCGCCTGTGCTCTGACCTGGCCCGCGAGACCGACGAGGCCGCCTTCATCCCAGACTACAGCGAGGGAGAGGAGGGCTCCAGCGACTCCAACCCGGACAGGCGCACCCCCACGCCCTCGGCCAGCCAGCACTCAAACAGCGCCGAGCGGGACAACCGCAGTGACTCCACCGGCGCCGCTCCTGACAAGAAGCAGAAGAAGAAACACAAGAAGCACAAAAAACACAAAGAGCAGGAGAAGGAGGGCGAACACAAGGAGCACAAAAGACACAAGAAGCACAAGAAGCACAAAATGCAGGACAAGGAAGGCGAACCTAAAGAGCACAAGCAAAAACACAAGAAGAAGAAACACAAAAAGAGCAAAGACAAAGTCACAGAAGACGCCAAGGTGGACAAAGCTGAGGAGGAGGAAGTGCCAGCGTCTTAACGTCCTGTGAATTTGGACGGGAACGTCTGCCTCGGCTTCCAAAAATCAGATCATGCCCTGACTTGTTGTGAAGGCTTGTTAGTGGAAAACCTTTAACGGCGCTTGAAGTGATGGAAATCAGGATTAACTCAGGGATGTGCAGACCCTCCAATTGTACATAACCATCCATTTGTTGCCTCCACCACCTCCCTGTGAAACGTGTAAATGTACAGTTTCTCTCTTTGCGTTACTCTCCATGACTTCACGTTCAGGACTTGGAACGTGTTCACCACCACCGCTTAATGTGAACTTATAGCTTGGCCATGGTTGTCTCCATAAATGGGACTTAAGACTTTTCCATTTCCCATGTCAAATGTATCAGTCTTGCACTTAAGTTGGACATTGGTGGGGTTTCCAGGTGTGGGTGCTTCTTCTAGGCTGATCACGTGTAGACGCTACACTGGATTCTAACACCTAGGGGATGTTGAGGTGTCTTTGGCTTGGTTTGAATGACTGCTATTCTTACCGATTATGTTCCCCCTTTTTTATTAAAATGTTTTGACCTCATAAGAAGAGATTCTTTTTGTATTCTTTTTCTTTTCAATCGAACCTAGAAAGTCGTCATTTCACTGTCCCCAGCCAAGATGCCATTGAGCCATTTGATGATCTGCACAATGATGCTGCGCAAGGACTGATGTCAACAAGTACAATTCCAATCACTTAACTCCTTGCAAACGATACTTAGTCTACGTATTACTTTCTGCCTCCTGTAATGTGGAGATTTGCTGCATAGGAAATAACATACATCCATTTAATCTGCCTAAAAATATTAACAAAAAAAGTTTCAACAAGAATAATTTGTTTTGCATGCAGAAAATGTGAAATTATTATAAATGAGGAATGGATGGGCTAAATGAACTCATGAACATGGGTGAGGGAGAGCTTTGCCTTTAAGCTCAGCTCACTCTTCACAGCGGCCTGATGCAGAGTCCGCATCACTGCAGATGCCATACCAATGCATCCGCCTGTTGATCTCCTTCCATCCTTCCCTCAGTTGTGAACAAGACCCCAAATGTGGAAATACTGTACATAGTTAAATCCCAAATTACTGATATTAACTTGAGGTCTTGCTACTTTCTTGTGCCATTTCCCTTCAAATGAAAATCCTCTGAATAATTAAAAATATATCAAATACGCCTTAATTCTAAGGATTAAGGCCAAATTTGAAGCATTTTGAATGCTTTTTTATTCTCTCACTGGAGGAGCTTAAATACTGAAAGATTATTATCTTAGGGTAAAAAATATATTTCTATTGTTTATATGAATCCTATGATCATTTACTAACTGGATGAGTTTGTGTTTTGTCATGTTCCAACGTCTCTCACCCCCCACCACACGGTGTTGCACTGAGTCAGGTTGGCCACTGTGCGGCGCTGCGAGTCTTCTACCGTTTCACCTCTTCCTGTGACGCTGGAGCGCTAGAATACGCTGTTCCCTCCAGAGTCCATGACAATGAGCAGATGTGTTGTTCCTGCGCATTGTCAGTTTAATGCGCCTGCACGTGCGGCACGTATAGATGGAAGGGTCACCCTTAATGGATGCACACATGACCCAGGCCGCCGCAAGCAGATTAATTTGTTTTAACCCCCCTGGAGACAGATTATCATCCATTATTCCTGCGACCATCATCCGTCTTTAGAGCAAGGTTTACACGTGCATGGGAGCGTGTGTCGTGTTGTCTACAAAGTCTCTTGACAATTTGTGTTTTCTTTGGCAAGCGTGGCGTCACTTCCTGAAGACAAGGCCAAAGGTTGCTAAGCAACTTCCATGCCGATTGTCACAAAGGATGCTTTTCTGCACAGACTCACAACTTTGTTCTCTACTTGTCACCTTCAGTGTTTTATGTGTGTGCGCGCAAGCTTCCACGTACCTGTTTGTCATGTGCGGATTATTTGGAAGGGAAATAACTTGCTTTGCCAACATTGTCATGACATCAACTGTTTGCTGATTACATTTAATATAACATTTAAATAAAAAATGTAATTTTCTATGCCGCTTATCCTTGCTGGATGAGCAATGGCAGGGCACATACAAACAACAATTCACACTCACATTCATACCTATGGACAGTTTAGAGTCGCCAATTAACCTAACATGCATGTTTTTGGAATGTAGGAAGAAAACCCACGCATTCTGGGAAAACTCCACAGACAGATGCCCAACAGAGATTCAAACCCAGATCTTCACCATCTCCTGACTGTGTGGTCAACATGCTAACCACTCGGCCACTGTGCGGCGCTCCCTGGTGGACAATATTATCCCAGTTCTACCCCTTGGCCCTTGTCTTACCCCGTACCCCTAGGGTTTGCATGTTCACGAGAATCAAGTTGTCTCCCAATTCTCCTTAAACCTGGGGTGAGGGGTAAGTGTACACCCCTTGAAAATTATGCATAATTGTTGAGTTTCACACTAACCTCTATCATGTTTTATTATATATTCAATCATTTGCTGCTCCACGTAAATATTTGCCTTGTTTTGAATTGTTAGTTTTGACAAGTTATAGCTAGCACCGACATCTAACTTCACTACTGCATTTCATAAATGATTACATAGAGATAACGACCACGTTAGCTTCTTGTATTTTAAATTTGCTCGCTAGCGAGGGGAGTCTACACTACTGAACTGGCCGAGAGAGTCTTTGTGTGCCTACAAAGCACCTCGCCCGGGCATGGCAGGTGGCTCTCCCGGCTCCAGAGCGTACAGTGACGTACATCAATCATTCATGTAACGCAGCACATCGTAGTGAAGTCTGTGACTTACAGCCACCGTAGTCCACCAACAATGGTCACGGTGAGATAAGCTGACTGTATTCAGCATGGTCAGGAAGTGAGCTAAATAACAGATGTAAACAACATGACCATACAGTATGTGGACAGCACTCCACATTAGGAAACTTTATTCAACTTTTCAAATCTAACCCCATCTCATCCCATCTATTTTATTTTATTTTTTACCATCACACTATATATGTTTCCGGCACACTGACTGTTACTATAATACTATTATTATTGTATTCCCAATGACTTATGTTATGAGCTGCACCCCAACAACCATGCATGTGTGTCATCCCTGCAGGAGATGCTGAGCCAACTGAAGTCAGCCCTCTGCTACACCACACAGCACTCCAGGACCTTTCAACAGCTGCAGTCTCAGTATGGAAAAGTCAAACACAACAAGGTAACACTTTACAATACAGTACACAAAATTACAGTAGTTAATGAGGAACGAACCTACCAAACCCTAGCCACTACTCATTAGTTCCTCATTAGTTCTTCATTAGTTCCTAAGTAACTACTCTTTTTTTTTTTATTAAGTAACTACTCTAAATGTATGTGCCTTAGTCATTAGTTCTTCATTAGTTCCTGAGTCACTAATCTAAATGTATACTGCATGCTTTAGTTCCTCATTAACTACTCTACTCATTAGTTCCTCACTAGTTCTTCATTAGTTTCTCAGTAACTACTCTAAATGTATGTGCCTTAGTTCCTCATTAACCACTCTACTCATTAGTTCCTCTGTAACTAGTCTAAATGTATGTGCCTTAGTCATTAGTTCCTCATTAGTTCCTCAGAAACTAGTCTAAATTTATGTGCTTTAGTCATTAGTTCCTCATTAGTTCTTCATTAGTTCCTTAGTCACTAATCTAAATGTATGTGCCTTAGTTCCTCATCAACTACTCTACTCATTAGTTCTTCATTAGTTCCTCAGTAACTACTCTAAATGTATGTGCCTTAGTCATTAGTTCTTCATTAGTTCCTGAGTCACTACTCTAAATGTATATGCCTTAGTTCCTCATTAACTACTCTACTCATTAGTTCCTCATTAGTTCCTCAGTAACTACTCTAAATTTATGTCCCTAAGTCATTAGTTCCTCGGTAACTACTGTATTTTTGTGTACCTTATTGTAAAGTAAGACCCACAACAAAATGCAATTCTGGACTTTCTTACAAAACAATCTGAGGGAGAACATCAATGACAGGAGGAGAGCGAAAAAACAGCCAAAACAGGGAGGTTTTCAAACCTTGAAATGATGCTTGATAAGCAAGACATCCTCCCAACCCCATGCAGCAGCATTGAGCCACCCCACACCCGGCCCCTGACACAGGACCACCCAGCTCAAGGCCGGAGGAGATATCACCCCCTGCTCAACCCCTAGTCAAACCCCATCTAGCTCTCCCATAAAAAATAATCAGAATAATGATAAATAAGTAAAAATAAATCAATTAAAGCACACACACGCACACCGACGCTGTGGCCACTCCCCGACACCTGGCAGCCGCGTCGTGGCACCCTGTTATGCCCCGCCAGGGAAGGGGAAACGAATATTTGGTGAATCAACACAAAATGTTAATTCGTCTTGTCACCTCTGAAAACGGAAACTTTACATTGACACCGACACCCCTGACTGTGTGTGTGTGTGTGTGTATGTTGTAAGCAGGTCAAGTTAAGTAGCAGGCGGTCTCTGTGTCACAGCGAACATGTGCCCTCAGATGGTTGTCATGGTAATCCTGACGACTGATCGGCAGGTATTGATTGGCCATCACATTCCCACAGTGACTGTGGTGTGTGTGTGTGTGTGTGTGTGTGAGACAGAGCAAGGCACTTCCCAGCGTATTACGTTATATGCTGGTCACCATGGAAACACACCCATGGGGGCACCCAGCCAGCACACACACTGATAATAATGTTTGGCCTAGATACTCATCCTCAACCCCAGAGTGTGTTGCTGTGTGTGTGTGTGTGTGTGTGTGTGTGTGTGCGTGTGTGTGTGCGGGCATGTAAAGCAGCGTCTGAACACAGCACAGTGACAGCGACGCAGTGAAAAATGCATGAAATGAGTCCGTGAAGCAGAAGGAAGGCGGCTTGCACGAGGACAGGAAGTGTGTGAGAGCCGTGACATCATCATGCCCTCGCCCTCGTCTTTTGTTTTGTCGCGTTCCGTGGAAACCCTTTTTGAAAATGCAAAGTTGTTCGGAGACAACATTAGGGGTGTCCACAGCGTGGCTCGGGGGCCATTTGTGGCTCATTTTTGCATTGTCCCAAAAATGAAATGGAACTTAAGCAGGCGTCGGAACATTACCAAGGGATTAGAGATGCAATAAAAACAACAAAAAATTGTGACGCATGTTTCGTGCGTCGTGACTTGTTCTATCTTGAAAGTCTGCTAACCACACAAGCTAGCACGACAAAAATGCTTGTGGGCGCGCTCAGAATAAGCTAAGACTTTGCTTTATGCACTTGTTTGTGTAACGGAGTTAAAAATGCATTGCATTCATTATTTCTAAATGTGTGGCTTTTGTTTTGTTTTCCATCCATCCATCCATTTTCTCTGCTGCTTATCCTCATTAGGGTCACGGGGCATGCTGGAGACTATCCCAGTTGACTTTGGACAGGCAGGGTACACTGTGCACTGCCAGCCAATGGCAGCTAACATGCATGTTTTTGGAATGTGGGAATGTTCAAATCTCCGTTGGGCATTTCTGTGTGGAGTTTGCGCGTTCTCCCCGTGCATGCGTGGGTTTGCTCCGGGAGCTTCGGTTTCCTCCCACATTCAAAAAAGGTGACAAAGTGACAAATTGTCCCGTGACAAAAGGAACATGTACTCGTTTCTAAATACTGGATGAGTTCGTTTTTCAACCAGCACTAGTAGCACCCATTCTCCTCCTTCTTTCTCCTCTCCTTTCTCCATTTATTACATTTATTGCAAAACATATAAGCATGAGCTTTATTCATGTCTCGTCTTATTTTCTCTTATTATGTCTACTATAGTGGGTAATGGGAGTGTAAAGGTGACTATAGGGGTGTTGTTTATCATCAAGAGGGCTCTAATAATGTTAAAAAGGGTATTTAGAAGGTGGTAAACAGGTTTTCTATGGCTTATGTCTTATTTTCTCTTATTATGTCAACTATATTGGGTAATGGGAGTGTAAAGGTGACTATAGGGGTGTTATTGCATGTCTGGAGTGATCTAATAATGTTAAAAAAGGTATTTAGAAGGTGGTAAACAGGTTTTCTATGGCTTATGTCTTATTTTCTCTTATTATGTCTACTATTTTGGTGAATAAGAGTGTAGAGGTGACCTTCCCAGTGCCCTACTGTCTTCCATATTTAAATTTTCATAAAAAAAAAAAAAAGTCCTATCCGGTTCTTCTGGAGCAGCACATGCTTCTGGCTGCTGGTGGAAGTAATTGTGGAAAATCCGAATTCCCCTTATTTTGTAATGCAAATGTTGACACGTAGGGTAGGGTTTCCTGGCATCCTCCCCGTGTCCCCTTTCCCAATTTTTGGAGCAAATCACTACCGTCTACTAGTGTCCTCCAAGCGTTGCATTTCATGATAATCATTAAATGAATGCAAATTGAGCCAATTTCGAGCGTGCTTCTGACTCTACCAACTTGCTTCGAGCACAATTTCAAGTCTGATTGGGCCCATACTTGCCAGCCCTCCCAATTTTTCCCAGGAGACTCCCTCCCCTCACCTCCCCTCCCTACCTATTATTCATACCAACGGCATGGCAAACAGGATCAGCGCCAGTAATTGTTTAGTTTGCTAATGTCGCACCACTTAGCCGTATCAAAGACAAGTACTGAAAAGGCGAAAGAATGAGATAAAGTTGAGATAAATATCCAAAGAGGCAGAGAGTGGGGCCTCCATTTTCACCAGCTAAAATCCTGTGAGAAGACAAATTGTCACCTGATAGAGTTCATCCATACAAAATGCAGCGACATGTTAATCCCCCCCCACTCGTCTCAAGAAGACTCCTTGTCACCAAATTCCAGCATGTATGCAGTATTCCTAAATTTAGACCTCCCTCCATTCTGTTTTGTAGCAGATGGGGGGGGGTGAGGATTAGCGTCTGTCACTGGAGTCCAACATCATTTTCATTCTCATTAAAGCGTCCAGTGATCCCGCATGGCCCGCAGCATCTGCACGAGCAATGCTTCTTCTCCCTCTGCTTAGTTTGTCACTCTCGGAAACAACATGACAGCGTTACGCCGTCTTCAAAGGCACCAACTCACTCCTGACAAAATGAGCTCATTTGACGTTAATTGGCCAAAGCTGTTTCACATGGAAGGAGCTCAGTAGAAAATGTGGACGATGACTGCGTCCCACCCTTTCCGCAATATAATTTCAACCGTGACAATGTTGAATATTTACTGAGATATGTTCTGATCAGATCATCTCAGTGAATAATTCAATTCAGTCATTGGATCTTAGAGCCTTTTTCCAAGACTAAACAACACACTTTTTACTACCATTGATTTACACTCCTCCTGGACCGTTGCCACTAAAGGAGCCACTGCCCCCCTTGGCCCCAATGCAAGCAGACTATAACGACCAAAAGTGGAAGTCAAAACCACCATACACATCTTTGAAACTAACTAAACATAAAAACATAACCAAGCAAATAAATGAACTATGTTCCACCTGACAGGTTGGACATCAGTTTTGGCTTTCCTTTGTTTTTACATTGTTTCCTGTTTGGTGCTCTTAATTTGGTTTACTGTTTCCTGTTTTGGAATCAATCACCAATTACCAACAGGTGCTTCTGCCAGCCCTTACCAGCAGAAGCACCTGTTGGTAATTGGTAACCAGGCTACTATTTAGTTTGGGACTCTCGGCTCGTCGCCTCCTTATTGTTTGCTGTTGTGTGGATTTGCTGCATTTCCCATGGATGGCTCCTACCTGCTTGCTTACTGCGGTTTGGTGAGTGTTGAGCAGGGCTCTATAGCCAGTCTTTGCTGTTCCTGCATGTTTGAATTCCCCTGAATTAAGACATTATTGATTGCACCTGCACCATGTCCTTGAATCCTGGGGTGGCGCTACATGCTATAATAGCAGGACATGACACAAACACTAATCAAAAAACATAACCGAAGTAAATAATTAAATTGACACTCAACATTTAACCAAGTCTAACTAAATAAATAACCATCCATCCGTCCAATCACAACTAGCAAACAACATAAGCAAAACAGCAACCTAATTACCAGAGATCAGCAGAGCAGCATTTCTTTTGCCATGATTTTCTGTGAACGCACACCATTTTGCGTTGTTCTGTTTGTATTACTTTGCTGACCAAACGTCTGAGTGAGTGTTGCCTGTCGTGATGAAGGCTCTGCATCTCGATGTGTAGTTTTTTTCCCAGATGGGAAAACGGGGTCAGGTGGATATGTTTGAGGTGGGCAACTTTGTTTTGTTGCTTTTCATGTTGCTACCACTTCCAAATGACTAACTTTTGGCATCCTGGCTCATTCGTGTTGGTAGTTTCACCTTGCTCATTGATAATATTCCCACATGGGGCTGTGGCATTTTGCTTTGAAAGCATCTTTTTCCCTCTTAACCTCTACTACCTTAACTTGCATTGCTCCTCGCCAAGCTCCACTCATTTGCTGTGTGTGTGTGTATGCTAGCAGCTCCGCCTCCCCCCACAGAGGCAAAAGGACTGACTGATATCTCACTCTGTTCACCGTTGTTCTATGAAATGGTGGTGTTCTAGAAGCGTTTAGGCCTGTTTGGAGGCGAGAAACAAAGAAAACATACCCGCATGCACATGACAATAGATGGCGGCTGGCAAAATTATCAAATTCATTTTCATTTGTCATGTGGTTAATTTATTTTCGCGAGAGTTTTTTTTTTTTTAACAAGAAATCTTGTCACGTTTTAATCTTGTGTTGACCAAATAAAATGTAATTTTTAATTTTTCGGTTTCACTTTATCATAGTTTTTCAAAAATATATTGATAAATAAATATATTAATAAATCATGCTGTTTCGTGGTTGAATATGGCCTATTAGTCAAAGCTTATACATATTAAATAAAATGTTACATATTTTTTGTCTAAATGAAGCATTTTCAACCATAAAAATGACTAAATGAAGTAAAATACAAATATGAGGCATTCAGAAAACTCATTCAAAGACATTGATGAAATGTAGTATTGTACTCTGGTCAGTAGGTGTCAGTAATGTTACTGTAATGTTTGGTGAGACACTCAAGAACTGACTCAAAGAAACCCAATATGTACAATACGTACTGTATGTTATTTAATATACTGTACATTAGTGTGCAAGTATTTGCCCTCTCCTGGTTTCTTATTTGCCACACTTAAATGTTTCAGATCATCAAACAGATTTAAATATTAGTCAATGACAACACAACTCAACACAAAATGCAGTTTTTAAATGAAACTTTTTATTATTTAAGTAGAAAATAAATGCAAAGCTACATGTCCCTGTGTGAAAAAGTGATTGCCCCCTAAAGCTAATAAGTGGTTGGGCCCCCTTAGCAGCAACAACTGCAATCAAGCGTTTGTGATAACTTGCAATGAGTCTCTTACAGCGCTGGGGAGGAATTTTGCACAATTGTTGTCATTCAGCCACATTGGAGGCTTTTCCTTTTTAAGGTCATGCCACAGCATCTCAATAGGATTCAGGTCAGGACTCGGACTAGGCCGCTCCAAAGTCTTCAGCCATTCAGAGGTGGACTTGCTGGTGTGTTTTGGATCATTGTCCTGCTGCAGAACCCAACTTGCTTTCAGCTTGAGGTCACCAACATTCTCCTTCAGCAGAATTCATGCTTCCATTTATCACAGCAAGTCTTCCAGGTCCTGAAGACCATCACACTACCACCACCATATTTTACTGTTGCTATGATGTTCTTTTTCTGAAATGTTCTTTTACACCAGATGTAATGGGACACACACCTTCCAAAAATTTAAACTTTTGTCTGGTCAGACCACAGAGTATTTTCCCAAAGGTCTTGGGGATCATCAAGATGTTTTCTGGCAAAATTGAGATGAGCCTTAATGTTGTTTTTGTTCAGCAGTGGTTTTGGTCTTGGAACTCTGCCATGCAGGTCGTTTTTGCCCAGTGTCTTTCTTATGGTGGAGTCATGAACACTGACCTTAACTGAGGCAAGTGAGGCCTGCAGTTCTTTGGATGATGATGTGGGGTCTTTTGTGACCTCTTGGATGAGTCGTGGCTGTGCTCCTAGGGTCATTTTGGTTGGCCGGACACTCCTGGGAAGGTTCACCACTGTTCCATGTTTTGGTCATTTGTGGATAATGGCTCTCACTGTGGTTTGCTGGAGCCCCAAAGCTTCAGAAATGGCTTTATAAGCTTTATACGATCTC
Source organism: Dunckerocampus dactyliophorus (assembly GCF_027744805.1). Lineage (NCBI taxonomy): Eukaryota > Metazoa > Chordata > Actinopteri > Syngnathiformes > Syngnathidae > Dunckerocampus > Dunckerocampus dactyliophorus. Next base: position 3,613,603 of record NC_072824.1, read on the forward strand.
AGTTAATCTCAGTTAAATTATGTTTTACAAGGTCTACAAGGCCATGTAGGTTTGGATGTTTTTCTCTCTTAATAAAAAGTTTCATTTAAAAACTGCATTTTGTGTTCAGTTGTGTTGTCATTGACTAATATTTACATTTCTTTGATCAGAAACATTTAAGTGTGACAAACATGCAAAAAAATTAATCAGGAAGGGGGCAAACACTTTCACACCACTGTACATGTTTACACTACATCCTATTAAATAATGATTTACTTTTCATTTATTGTCAGTCCCTTAAGCAAATCGAATATGAGTGGTTAAGCTCCTGATTGTTTTTGACCAATGAATCCAGTGGGTTGACTCACACTCCAACTCTGTAAATGGCAAATTCCATTCCGACCCTGACACTGTTTGCTTCCAGCCGGAGGCGACACGAGTCGTTGTGTATTGACCCGACACGACTGTTCATTTTCTAACCCTCTTTTGTGTCATTTTACAGCTGTAAGTCAAAGGCAAACCAAGGCTGACATTGAGGGATTGTGGTGCAACATTTGAACCTTGACCCTCACACATCTGCTCGCCCTCGCCAGCTGACCAGATGTCCACTGGGTACAAACGCTGTAGGACATTTGTGCTAAGATAGGCGCTAAGCGGTTTGGTTTTTAATGGTTGTTCACATAGTTAACGCAGAAATTTTGAGTTCACTCATTTTTTTGAAGCTAACAGATTTAGTGTAAGTTAACATGAATTTGTCATAGGTCAATGTGGATATATCGTACGTTTACACGGCTTTATCCTAAGTTGATGTAATTATCCTAAGGTAACGCTGGAATATTTGATGATAATTTATGCTAATTTAATGCCGTCAGCATGAATTTAGTGTAAGTTAATTTTAGTCAGCATGGATACATCCGAAGTTGAGGTGGTGTTATCGTAAGTTAACGCTGAAATACCGTGAGGAAATTTGACTGACTTTAATAAGTCAGCATGGATATTTTTTTATTGACATTAATTTTTTGTACATTAACATACATTTATAATGAGCTAACCTGAAGTCATTCAAGTTAGCGTAGGTTTATCGCAAGTTAACCTAAATTTATCATTAACATGGATTTATTTCAAGTTGGCGTGGTTTTATTGTAAGTTAACATACATTTATCGTAAGTTGACTTAAATTTAGTGTAGGTTAAGACTGATCCATTTTAACGTAACTATTTTATCATGAATTAGCATGGATGTATCCTAAGTTAACTTCAATTTGTTGTAGCTTGCAGTTGATTGTTCGTTCAATTGAAATAATTCTTAACATTGTTGTGAGTTAATATAGATTTCTATTAGCATAGACTTACCCACTCCTTTGAGATATACAAAGGTGGGCTTTCTTCCCAAACTCAAAATGTTCGCTAACATGCTAATGACTAGCTAGCCGCTTTGGACCAATCAGGCTGGATTTGGTTGCTGCGGTAATGTTACAAAGTGACTTACAAGCATCTACTACGTTTTCTGTAATCATTTCACATGTCACTATCCGACAAAAAACACCAATCTCCCAAATTTGGATAAAAGTTTAAAAAACTGACAAAATTGAGAGATTTGTTTTGATGGGCAACAACCATAAGTTTATTACTAAGTTAGCTTGAATTTATTGTAAGATAATGCAGATTTATAAGTTAATTTTTTTACATTAGCTAACATAGACATAGAAGTCTTAAAAAGTCATCTTTTTCATTCAAACATGTATATTGTTGTGTTCACGTAGCGTTGGTGTGAGTTAACATGGCTTGATCATAAGCAAGGACACTAGAGTTAAAGCGGAACTGACTCGGCATCCACTTCCGTATTATGCCCTGCATGGGTTCGGCCGCCATGATGGTGAGCAGAATCCAGAAACATTGCATTGCGAAGATGTTCTTGTGTTACCGGTGGTGTTTGTTTCTGTGTTGTGGCTGATGAAGTGACGACAGACACCGGGTTGCTGTGGGGTTGCACTTCGTTTTACTCTGATGGAAGTAAAACACACATATGCAGTCACAATGTGTCCGAATAACGTGCCCCCCCTCACTTGGAGATCACGAACAAAAAGGGCGTACACACAAAGCGAGACAAACATAGCATACCCGATGGAAGTAAAACACACATGTAGTCACAATGTGGTTGAATAACGTGCCCCCTGCACAGATTACAACACAAGACAAGAAAGGATAAGAAATAAAGTTCTAAACTAAATTAAAACACAAATTTCGGGAGCCAAATGGACGCCTACCTCTCACTTGGAGATCACGAACAAAAAGGGAAGTACAAAGGCGTGTCCCAAACTTATAATGAAAGGTGTCACACTAATTAGAGCAGTAGGGGGTACACAGCAACAGACGTTAACGTTCCACATGAATAACATGACAATATAAACACATCAGGCATTACTTGAACATACATTTTGTGTAATTATCAGACATTTATATAACGTATTTACAATGACTTAATTGACCCCGTTTCACTCGGCACACTGCTCAGCCATGGTTTGCTCTAATAGACGCTCCAAAAGACCAGGGGCCTCATCTATAACGCTTGCGTATGCACAAAATGGGGCCGAAAAGCTGCGTACGCCGTTTTCCACGCCAAGTATGGTACCTATAAAAACACACCTTGACGTGAGAGTGTGCGCACCGCTACGCACTTTTCCGATACATGGCAAAAAGGCGACGCGCATTTTAAGTGGTGAGGTGACATCGTCTGTGGACGCCGCATTCATGAGCCACTTAGCACTGACCATTTATGGTGAATTGAAGGTGTGGAGAGGGCCTGACGTGCGGTGGAGTTGTGCGAATGTGTGCGTATGCCACTTTCTTTTTAGGTCTGAATATTTTTGTCGGTGCGCACAATTTGGGTTTCTGGCGTATGCAGACTTTTAGTCATTTCTACGCACAGTTTTATAGACCTAAAAAAAAAAAAGCGGCATATGCACACATTCACGCAATTTGTGCTTGACTTGCTGACTTGCACATTCCCATTTTTAGTAAGCATGTTTCTACATTTTTCCTAATTGATACCACATTTTAGATGAATATAAGGGGGGGTAAGTCCACTGCTGATGGGGATGTCATACAACTTCATATCAAAAAATCCCAACTATCCCTTCAACACCATCAAAATATTAGGTATATTGTAACTGAGGAACTAATGACAAAGAACTGCCTTATTTTTAAGCGAGAAACGGCGCGCGAAGGACATATCAGCTCATATTTCTGCAATGTCTTTTTACACCTTTAAATATGCAGTCATGGAAAAAATAATTAGACCACCCTTGTTTCTTGTTCTGTTTCTTGTTCATTTTAATGCCTGATACAACTTAAGGTACATTTGTTTGGACGAATATAACAATGACGACAAAAATAGCTCATAAGTTACATTTCATGGCAGTACAATGCTATAGCTATTCATGTAAAAACATAAGTGATTTTGGTTATTATCCAGAAAAGCATGGAAGTTGCTCTATCAGCTCTTAAATTCAACTCTTAGATGCTATATTTGTTATCATTATATTTGTCCAAACAAATGTACCTTTACTTGTACCAGGCATTAAAATGCATCAATAAACTGAAGAAACAAGGGTGGTCTAATCGTGTTTTCCATGACTGTATACAGTCAAAAGTATATACATTTAAGTTCATTGTGTTCAGTAAATAACATTCGTCCATTTTATCAAAGTGTACGCACAGAGTATAACTTTATTTTATACTCAGCTCAGAGTTTTGTAGTAATGGTCCAACCTCAATATAAAATCATTCACTCACGTTTTCTCACACACATACAGTAGATAGACGATATAGGTTAAAAACAAAAGTGTCTTCTGGTTTACTTCCGGAAATGTCTTATTTTGAAGGCAGCCAAGCGAGTGTTTCCGGTCTGGCTCATTTTATATACCGCTATCTTGACGCCTCTCTTTCGCTTTCTCTCTCTCTCTCTCTCTCTCTCTCTCTCGCTCTCTCGCTCTCTCGCTCTCTCTCTCGGGTGCTGATGAACTCCTCTACCTGACACCACAGCGCGTCCGGCGGCAGAGGGGGCGCACAAACAGTCGGGGGTCGCCTGTCCTCCTTAACTTTATTTAAACAACTCCCCCCCACCTGATTCGGGACTTACCTTTTTTTCTTTTCTTTTTTCACATATCCATCCATCCTCTGGACTGACCAAGTTGGGTTAAAGGAGGGCGAAGAAGAAGAAGAAGAGGAGGAGGAGGAGGAGGAGGAGGAGGAGGAGGACCACCGGTCTGCTGACAGATGGAGCAGCGAGGCTCCTGGTGGAGATCAGGGCGCACGGCGGACCCGCAGTGACCGACGCTGCTCCCCGGTAAGCAGCGCCAACTTTTTTTTTTTTTTTTTTTTTATTGTTCATTAGCTCTCGAATAATCTACTTTTACAATATGTTTGCATCATGGTTTATTGTACATTAACGTGGGTTTATCGTAAGCCAATGCAAATTTATTGTGTGTTCAGGAGATTTTTACTGCATTCGTAGTCTCGCTGCCCGACAAAAAACACATGTCCAACTTTGTGTCCTTTCTTTTAAAGCAGTTGTTTTTCAGATAAAAATAGAAAACGTGGCGATACATGCTTTGTCTTGGGTAGCAATGTTATGGTTTATTGTAGATTTATGTAGGTTCATCGTAAGCTAACGCAGATTTATTTTGTGGTAAAGTATTTTTTAAAAATACATTTCTACAGCGTCACTGCCCAGCAAAAAATGTGTATCTCCAAATTTGGTCTTTTCTTTACAGTAGCTCTTTTTGAGATACACACAGAAAACATGGAGATGCATGCTTTGTCTTGGGTAGCAATGCTATGGTTGATTGTATGTTAGTGTGTTTATTGTAAGTTAACAAAGATTTATTGCGTATCAAAGTAGATTTATGGTCAACTTCTACAGCGCAACAAAAACCACATATCGCCAAATTCATTCTTTTAGTTGTTTTTCGGATACAAATAGAAAACTTGGAGATACACGATTTGCCTTGGAAAGCAATGTTGTGGTTTATTCTACATTAAATTGAGTTTATTGTACGCTAACATATTTGGTGTGTTAAAGTCTATTTTTTAAATTATTTCTACAATTCAAACATACAGCTTGGAGACACGGGTAGAAATGCCATGGTCAATTTATGGAACGTCAATGTGGGTTTATCGTAAGCTAGCACAGATTTATTTTGTGCTAAAGTCGATTTTCCATAATGTCGCTGCCTGACTAGAAACACCTACCTCCAAATTTTTGTTTTCCGGATAGAAATATACAACTCGGAGACGCATGCCGTGTATTGGACAGCAACGGTATGGCAGATTGATTTATTGTATATTAACGTGGGTTTATGGCGAGCTAATGCAGATCCAAAGTCTCTCAAAGTAGATTTATGGTACATTTCTAAGATGTCTCTGCCCGCCAAAAAATGCTTTTCTCCAAAGGTTTTTGTTTTTATTCAAATTTCTAAATATTTTTAAATGCTACATTGAGAGAGATATTCTTTTTGTCAGACAGCTACGATAGATTTATTGCAAGTTAACACGAGTTTGTCATCAGGTAACGCAGATCTACCGTAAGCTAACAGCTAAAGTTAAGCTTGCTAAAATAAATCCTAAGATATCGCATGGATTCATAGCACCTTAACATGGATTTATTGGAAGTTAACATTCAACTGCTGCACGTGAACATGAATTCATTGGTGCTCTAGCCTTGAAGGGTTTGTCTTGTTCCTGGTTAGGATTGGGTGGGTTTCTACTTGACATGGTGTGACAGTCAGCGGTGTGTTTAAAGCAATGGCAGGACTCATCAGCAGGTTTTTAACTGTGCAGAAGGATCCCATTCTGCTGTGTTTTTGTTTATTTTGTTGGCATGCGAAAGCTGACTGATGTCCACCCAACAGCTAGTGTGGAATCTCAACCAAAAAACAACAACAAAAAAGCCTCAAAGTGGATGGAATCCTCGCATAGTTCCAGGCTTCATGCCCGTCATCATATGAAGGCACACGCACACTGGCAGACTGTATGCCATGATGTCACTCAAAGTGCCAGCTCTCCTGTCGTTAACTTCATAACTGGCCTTGTACTGTTTTTTTTTTCTTGATTGGGCCTTTTGTTGGTTGTTAAAATATGTTCGGGGTACACACACACCCATGTGAGGATGGTACAGTAAGAAATGTTTACTGTGCACTGAGTCTTATCTCACCAGGCCAAACTCGACTGCAGCGAGGGGAACAAAAAGCCGATATTTGAAAGTAACCATTTGAAAGAACACCACCAAAGCAACTGAACAGTTACTCAACAATCCTTTTTTCTACTATTGTTTCGAATCATGTGGGAGAATCTAGTTAAGGTGTATTTATTGTAAATGTACGTGTACGTGCTTTGCAGTTAATGTGGATTGTTGTACGTTAAGACTTCATTGTGCGTTAACGCCACTTTATCAAAAGGTAACATGGGCTTGTCATAAGTTTACGTGGCCGTATGGTTCGTGGATGTGGATCTATTACCTTTAGGTTTTTACGTGGACTCATCACGTCAACATAGATTTATCGTATATTACCAGATTTATCACAGGTGAAAATGAATCTATTGTATTTTAACACAGCTTTATTGCAAGTTAACGTAGGCTTGTCGTAAGTTGATCTGGATTCATCAGAAGTTTACGTGGCCGTATGCTACATTGACGTGGATTTAGCATAAGTTAACGTTGATTTATTGTGGATAAATGTGGACTTCATTTAGTGTAGGTTGACATGTATGCATGCATGCAAGTTAACAAATGTATCATTTAGCATACAGTAAATTGGTTGTAAGCTAAAATAAATTCTTAGGTTTTTACGTGGTTTTATCACATGTCAACATATATTTATCGTAGATTACCAAGTTAACATGAATCTATTGGATGTCAACACTGCTTTATTGTACGTCAACATAGCTTTATATCGCAAGTTAATGTGTTTTTCGTAAGTTTACGTGGACGTGTCGTAAGTAGACATGGATTTAGCAAATGTTAACATTGATTTATTGTGGGTAAATGTCAACTTTATTTAAGTTAACATGTATTTATTGCAATTTAACAAATGTATTGTCATTTAACATGGATTTTTTTATAAGATACCATGATTGACATGACAGGATTATATGGATTTAGAATAGATTCATCTTAGAATTCGGTGGAAGTTAGCGCGGCTTTGTTGCAAGTTAATGTGGGTTTGTCATGAGTCTACATGGATTCATCAAACGTTTACGTGGCCGTATCGTACCTCGACATGGCTTTGGCGTAAGTTGACGTTGATTTGTGTGTAAACATCGACTTAATTTAAGTTAACATGAATTTGTCGTAAATGACCATGGTTTTAGCACAAGGTGTGATTGTTCGCGAACACTGCTTCATTGCAGTTTAACGTGGGTTTGTCATAAGTTTGTGAATTCATCAAAAGTTTCCGTAGCCGTAACGTACATTGACATGGATTTAGCGAAAGTTAGCGATGATTTGTTGTGGGTAAACATTGACTTCATTTAAATTGATGTGTATTTCTTACAAGTTAACAGAATCCTTTTAACAAGAACTTGTTGTAAGCTAACATGATATTATCTTTGCTTTACGTGGATTTATCACTTCAACAAAAATGTATTGTAGGTTACCGGATTTAGTGTACGTTATCATGAATCTATGAGAAGCAAACATGACTATAGTGTATATTAAGGCGTTAGTTAATGTGCATTTGTCATAAGTTTACGTGGCCATACCGTACATTGACGTGAATTTAGCAAACGTTAACGTTGATTTACTGTGGGTAAATGTCAACGCCACTTAAGTTGACGTGTATTTATTGCAAGTTAATCGATGTATTGTTGTTTAACATGAATTTGTTGTAAGCTAACATAACATTATCTTAGATTTATATGGATTTATCATATGTCATGTATGTTAGGTTCATCACAGGCTGCCAGATTTATCACGTTAAGATGAATTGATTGGAAGCAAACACGGCCTCTGCCGGTTGCAGCCACGTACTGCACTCCTGTTTCTTGATCACGACACAATTCATCAACAATCTATTCCACACAATTGACCAAATTAACTCAACGTGAAAATAATAATTAAAGTCATTTATTTACGTCAACCCCACACTAAAGTGCCTGCTAAGCTACTTTTTGTCGTTATTGTGCGTTTGTTTGTAATAACAAAGCGCATTAAGTGCTTTCTGCAGGCTGCACCTTCTTTGGATTTATGGAGATTTATGTTTCCTGGACGGACACGCTGCACTTTCATTCCCGAAATAGGAGCCATAGGAGGCCTCACGGAGTAGAAGTGGTGGTGGTGACCTCACCAGCCCGCCCTCCTTCCAAGTGGTCCAGGCTGTTCCCAGCACGGCTATGATGGGCCCCCAGGAGCCAGACCTGCATGGACATCATGGAGGAGGCGTGCTGGAGGATGGGGATGAGGATGAGGAGGGCGGCGACAGGGTGCATGTGTCCGTGGAGGGAGAGGGGAGGGAGGAGGAGGAGGCGGAGGAGGCGGAGCTCCCATATCCGTCTCTAGCTCCTGTGGTTCTTTTAGCGCTCACCCAAACCAGCCCGCCCAGATCCTGGTGCCTACGAGCCGTCTGCCACCCATATCCTTTCACCAGCTTTGTCTACACGAAGCCACTGAAATATTGTCCAGTGTTTTGTGTTAAAATGGGTCCCAGAGTCCCGCCTCGCTACACTATTGGGTTGGTGTTCACGGGGCGATAAAGTTTGTTTGTGCTACTCAAGCTAATGTTTGTATTACGTCCTTTACCACTATGATGGCTCATGGGCCGCTACATGCTCCTAGATGCTCCTGACTCATTCCCACCAAAACCAAGGTAATCCAATTAATCCATTCCAGACAGCCAAAAATATGAACAAAAATACATTTTTATAGAGCGTAATTATAGTTTTACATACACAAAACAATGTGAAATAATAATAAATGACGCGTGGATGGCACTTAGTGTTGATGCGGCTTTCCCGTACAGCCTGGTGAGATTGAATTCATTAGAAGTCAAATCAACAGATGGCTTCTAGAAAAAATGTCTGATTATTCATGCTAAAATTGTTAATATAGGAAAGCACGTATGTGAGGGAAGGGGTGATCTAGACAGTGAAGGACAGATGCACATGCCTAGACGCCAAGGCTGTTTGAATCAGGTGATAAGCATGTGGAGGACATGTTTTGGAGACGAGGCCTCTAAGCCTCAGGCAGATAATCATAGCAAGTTAGTGTGACCATAATGTGTACTAATATTAGTCAAATCAAGTGGAATAATGTAATGTAATGGACCAGGACTTGATGAGTTGATCCACATTGACGGGTGACCGACATAAGCAGGGCCGACTTAAGCGGGTTCCACTTTATACGTAATTCGCCATAAACGACTGTTTGTTTGTTTGGGCCCCCAGTGCTGAAATGTTTACTTTCCATGTAAACACAAGAGACGTGTGTGTGTGTGTGTGTGTGTGTGTGTGTGTGTTCAGGTATTTCCTGGATGCGTTCGCCTGGAGATTTTTTTTTTTTTCTCATCCTCGCCCTGATTGGACGTAACCATAGTGACGAGCCCCTAATGAATCTCCAAGGTTACAGTTGCCTGTCAGTGCCATTGTTACGTGGCAAAAAAAAACGTCACCCTTTTCAACCTCGCAGTCTTGAGAAGGTGCGATTGTGTAGCTATGAATACTCCAAAGCATCAACGTCAGCAGCAACACCGCGGGGGTTTGTTGTCCCCCCCCCCCACACACACACGGAAAAAAAGGAATATTTTCCACTCCACATTCTTCTGCTTGTGTTTGAGGAGGTGTTTGCCGTCGTCAGCGCTCCATGAAACATTCATACGTAATTGCTGGATAAATAAATAAAAGTACAGTAGAAAAAGGAAAAGTACGCAATGCTGCCAGCCTTCTGCGCTGTTGCCATGGTCGTATGCTTTTGATGCCTCTTTTTCCAGGATGTCATAACATTACATATGATTTTGAAAAACCATATATTTACGTATATATATATATATATATTAGGGCTGTCGAGCCATGAACATATTTAATGGCGATTAATTACATTTGATTCATAGTTAACTCAAGAGTTAATCATAGTTTTTATCAGTAAGTAGGGATGTAAATCTCTGTGGTAAACGATTCGATAGGCATCTAGATACGCGCGTTAAGCTACGATTCAAACACCATATGTTTAAAAAAAACAGAACAGCCTGGAGATCGGGAAGACCTGGGTTCGATTCTCCCTTGGGCATTTCTGTGTGGAGTTTGCATCTTCTCCCCGTGTGTGTGTGGGTTTTTTCTGGGTACTCTGGTTTCCTCCCACATTCCAAAAACATGCATGTTAGGTTAATTGGCGACTCTAAATTATCCATAGGTATGAATGTGAATGTGAATGCTTGTTTGTCTAATATACAATTACAATTAAGCGTAGGACGTTGGATATTTGGCTCCGTAGCTACAGCGGTGGTTCCTTCTCACTGTGCCCGGACTGCTGTGTCATGGTGTAGGGAGCTCGCAAGGGAAGCCAGCTCGAACCACTGGTTGGTACACGTTTAGGGCTCACATAGTTGATTATTCAGCATTATTTGTTGGTAGTGTCTTGTCTGTTGTTTACCTATTGCATTGCTGTGTGATGTTTTTTTTAGCTCTTTCTTTAAAGACACAGTAAGAATGGTATGTGGAATGATAACCTCCTCGTAATTTCTATGGCGCTGGAAAGTTAATTGTGAGCTCTGTTGTTACTTTGCTTGCTAAATAAAGAGTTACTTCTTCCTCAAGCTTGTGAGTGGCACAGTATTAACTACATGATTCAACAATGTTGCAATTTCGTGATATTGGCGCTAAAAGCTCTATATCGGCCTTCAATGTATGTCAAAATATCACATTTTTATGCTAGCATCGGGCCGATAATTATAGGTGACCGAAATGATCGGACAACCCTAAAATATATACATTTTTACCTGCATTGCGTCTCGTCTCTATATCCTGGGGTCGTTGCCAGCGTTACCGCCATGCCGCCTGACATTGATGACCTTATTGAGTGCTAATGTGCATATTTGCACAAATCTGAAAAACAAAGTCCAGGCTGGTACTGGTGGATGGTGGCTCTGTATTCATTTAGTGCTTTTAATTTAATGTTGTTCCTGTCTTAGATTTACACAACACATAAGATAAATGTGATGGCTATAATGTACGTATGTTTGCTGATGTTCAGTCATGGTCACATTGACACAAGTCCCCTAATATCTGCCGGTAACTAGCAGCTCGTAACCCAAATTTTAGCTCGCTGTTAAAAGCAAAAAAATCAGCTCACTTATAAAAAAACACTCCTTAGTTGGCACACTCGTATGCCAAGGTACCACTGTATAAAAGACTTTTTAAATAAATACCAGCTGTGCTCCAGTACCTTCTTGCTTATCTCTGGCAGGCAACGTACTCACAGCGACAGAGTAGATACAAATATCTTTGGTCTTGTTGCGGGAGCCATCTGCCAGGGCTTTGAAGCTAAACTTACCATTCAAAATACAGTAATCCCTCGCTATATTGTGGTTTGAATATTGCTCCCTCACTATATTGCAGTTTTCAAACGACAATTCATAAATATTGGCTGTTTCGTGATAGACTGTCTTATTATTAGTCCACACATATTGCAAGGCAAGTTATACTGTCTGTAGTTTTGCGGTCACTACATATCTTTAATGTTATGAGACATGACCTTTAGAGTATACTAGCTTTCACACTGCATGGAGACTGGCTATTGAGGTAGCAGAGCTGAGCTGACATGCCATGGCTGAGATCGACATCCACCGCTGCATTTCCTCAAGCAAACACTTCCTCAAGAAAACACATCAGATCTAAACTGGGGAAAAATGATGTTGAATATCTTTCCTGATAATAAGTGGGTGATGTATTAGTAACAAAATGATGCCACATCATTTGATAGAAATGAAAATGATCACCCTATAGAGGGGGGAAATCAAAGACACCCCAAAAATGAAAGTGAAAAAATGATGCAGCAGACTGGTCCATTTTGCTAAAATGTCATTGTAGCAACTCAAAATGATTCTCAGTAGTTTGTGTGGCCCCCACGTGCTTGTACGCATGCCTGACAACGTCGGGGCTTGCTCCTAATGAGACTACGGATGGTGCCCTGGGGGATCTTCTCCCAGATCTGGACCAGGGCATCACTGCAGTACCTGGACGCATGGAGGAGATTCCAGGAGACAGGTAGTTACTCCAGGAGATCTGAACAGGGCCGTAGAAGGTCCTTCAACCCTCAGCAGGATCGGTATCTGCTCCTTTGTGCAAGGAGGAACAGGATGAGCACTGCCAGAGCCCTACAAAATGACCTCCAGCAGGCCACTGGTGTGAATGTTTCTGACCGAGGGCCCGACGTCCTGTAGTGGGCCCTGTGCCCACTGCCCAGCACCGTAGAGCTGGATTGGCATTTGCCATAGACCACCAGAATTGGCAACTACACCACTGGTGCCCTGTGCTCTTCACTGATGAGAGCAAGTTCAACCTGAGCACATGCGACAGACATGAAAGGGTCTGGAGATGCCGTGGAGAACGTTATGCTGCCTGCAACATCATTCAGCATGACCGGTTTGGTGGTGGGTCAGTGATGGTCTGGGGAGGCATATCCCTGGAAGGACGCACAGACCTCTACAGGTTAGATAACGGCACCCTGACTGCTATTAGGTATCGGGATGAAATCCTCGAACCCATTGTCAGAACCTACGCTGGTGCAGTGGGACCTGGGTTCCTCCTGGTCCACGACAATGCCCGACCTCATGTGGCTAGTGTATGCAGGTAGTTCCTGGAGGATGAAGGAATTGATACCATTGACTGGCCCCCACGTTCACCTGACCTAAACCCAATAGAACACCTCTGGGACATTATGTTTAGGTCCATCCGGCGCCGCCAGGTTGCTCCTCAGACTGCCCAGGAGCTCGTTGATGCCCTGGTCCAGATCTGGGAGGAGATCCCCCAGGACACCATCCGTAGTCTCATTAGGAGCATGCCCCGACGTTGTCAGGCATGCGTACAAGCACGTGGGGGCCACACAAACTACTGAAAATCATTTTGAGTGCTAGAATGACATTTTAGCTAAATGGACCAGTCTGCTGCATCATTTTTTCACTTTCATTTTTGGGGTGTCTTTGATTTCCCCCCTCTATAGGGTGATCATTTTCATTTCTATCAAATTATGTGGCATCATTTTGTTACTAATACATCACCCACTTATTATCAGGAAAGATATTCAAGATCATTTTCCCCCAGTTTAGATCTGATGTGTTTTTGAAGTGTTCCTTTAATTTTTTTTGAACTGTGTGTGTGTATGTATGTATATATATATATGTATGTGTGTGTGTGTGTGTGTGTGTGTGTGTGTGTGTATATATATATATATATATATATATATATATATATATATATACACACACACACACACACACAGTAGACGCCCCTACAACGTAAATAATCCGTTCCGTTTGTTATAGAGTTTTTATGTTATACGAAACGTAAAATACATGTAAATAGCCTAATCCGTTCCAAAATCTTCCCAAACTCACCACCTTTGGCCCTTCAAAATATTCAAAGTCCACCAAATATCGCGGGAAAATATAACAAAACGTTAGCATAAAGTGACATTTCAATATAAAATAAGGTACAGTCAAACTTGTCTACAGCGGCCACGAGAGGGAGTCTGCAAAAGTGGCCGCTATAGACAGGTGGCCTCCATAGACAGGTTGGCCTCCAGTTTGAAGGTTGACCAGTAGAGGAAAAAAAGAAAAAAAAGGGGGAAATTTTTTTTTAAATAATGTTGACCAGTAGAGGGCACTGCGGACTGTGGATAAAAGTTGCACAACACTACTAGGCTTGTTATTATCATGGTTCATGGTTTTAATCCTGAACATGCATGGTCAAACAGTAGCACATCACATAGTACAATTCACAATTTTGCATGTCCAAAAAGGAGTAGGAAGAAGCAAAGCTTATTTAATCCTACCCCTCATCAGTTTCACATCAGTTGCAATACATTTATTGACCTCTTGTTCTTCCAAGTGTACTTTGTAGGTCTACATGACAATGTAGTGCAATCATAGCCAAGGTTTTTACTTACTAAAAGGAAGCTAGAGGCTTAACAATAACTGATAGAATATATCCACCACCCACAGAACAAAGCTGTGCTAGTAATGTCTTACGCTTGTTTTTTATATTTTACTTTTTACAGCTTTAGTTCATCAGGAAGTGACGGGAAGTGACGTGGGCGTCCCGAGCAGGAGAGCTAGGCTCAGTGCTAGCTGTGAGTTTGGAGAGAGTTGGGAAGTGTGTTTATGTTGGCGTGGATGTAAAGTCCTGCAGTGTTCTCCGCTGTTAATAAAGCCATTAAAGTGCATCGGCGACGTGAGTCTCTCCTTCCCCACAACAAGCGGCATTACAGTATTGACCAGTGCACACCAGGAAATAAACGGTGTCATTTCTTACAGGCATTGGCTGGACAGCTATGTAGTGGGGCTTGTTTAACCTTTGGCTTGTGAGCAAGCAGGAAGGAGAGACGATGCTGAGAGATGTGTGTGTGTTCTGAGCTGCTGTCTGGTGGCCGCGTTCAATAAATAAAGTTGGCAGAAGCAACAGGAGAAGTTTCCTTCTTTGCTTCGGAGCTGAATAACACTGACAAGTTAACAGACTAGTAGCGAACGGAAAAGAAGACGGCTTTTTTTGTGTCGAATACAGAAGATGAGGACTTTGATGGATTTGTGGATGAGGATTGATCAAAAATAACATGAGTACATTCTAAAATACTTCAATTAAGTACAACCGAACTCAGTTTTGCTCCCGCTGCCGGATGCATGCTAGCGTATGTTTTTTTTTTTTTTTATTGTAGCGTCGCTGGGAGCACGTCCTGTTCCCAGCCTACTTTGCGGTAATGTTTTGGTGCAAATGCTCTTAAAGTTACATGTTTGACCAGGAAATAGCAAGCTCAAAAGAAGATGGCTTTTTTATGTGGAACAACTGACAGTTTGTGTGGATCTTGTGAATGATTGTGACTGAGCTAGGACTCAGTAATTAAAGTCTACACACGACGGCTTCATTGATTGAAAAACGAAACTGTTTCGTGCATGAAGCTTCTACTTGAGTCGGTAATTTGGCCGCTATATGCGGTCAGATATTGACCAAGG
Organism: Dunckerocampus dactyliophorus; assembly: GCF_027744805.1. Lineage (NCBI taxonomy): Eukaryota > Metazoa > Chordata > Actinopteri > Syngnathiformes > Syngnathidae > Dunckerocampus > Dunckerocampus dactyliophorus. Next base: position 3,628,796 of record NC_072824.1, read on the forward strand.
GAGACAAAATGGGTGGCCGCTGGCCGCGTTGGACAGGTGACTGCTATACACAGGGTCTATAACATGTAAATTTACTGGGGGGGATTTTTCAGTGGCTACTATAGGCAGGTGGCCGCTAAGACGGGTTTGACTGTAATAAGATTACTGTAAATGAATAAAACTGAAAAACAAAAACTAGTTTAAGGGCGACTACGATGAGGAAGGGAGAAGCTTGTCTTTCACACAAACTCACAGATGCGCTGGATAAGTCAGCCAATGAGATGAGAGCAGAGGCGGTGCCCCGATAATCAGCCAATGAGAGCGTGAAGCGTCAGAAGGCGTCACCAAGTGTACTCTGTTAGTCTGTTAGTCCCTCTCTGTTGCGCGAGCTATTTAAATTGAATTTCTGAACTTGCACCGACTTGACGCTTTACGTTATATGGAATGTCTTACGTAATACGATGCAAAAACTTTACATAAATTTTTTACGTTCAGTGGAATTTACGTAAAAGGAGGTTTACGTTATGCGAGGTACTACTGTGTGTGTGTGTGTATATATCACACCCATTTACGGTATATAAAAGTGTGTGTGTGTGTGTGTGTGTGTGTGTGTGTGTGCATATACTGTATATATAAAAAGGTCATACTTGTTTCAGATCATCAAACAAATTTAAATAATAGCCAAAGTTATTTCTGCTGTCTACCAAAAAATCCTGTGGTGACCTGAAGCTGAAACCAACTCATTGGAAGTTATCTTTGAGGTTGTTGCTGCTAAGGGTGGCACAACCAGTTATTAGCTTTAGGGAGCAATCACTTTTTCCACACAGGGACATGTAGCTTTGGATTTTTTTCTTCCTTAATAATGCAAAGTTTTACTAAAAACTGCATTTTGTGTTCATTTGTGGTGCCATTGACTAATATTTACATTTGTTTGATGATCTGAAACATTTAAGTGTGACAAACATGCATGTTGCATGCATGTTTACAAACATGTTTAATTATTTAATATGCTACCAGTTAGTTAGCTGCCCTTTTAAGAAGAATTGCATTGTGGGAAGTTGAGTGTCTATCTCTTCCCTCTCTCGTCTGTCTGCACTGCCCATTGTTTTTTTGCGTACCGATTGGCTGTAGACCATTGTCAATCAATCTCCTTCGTGTCGTCCTGCCGTGTCTCCTGTGTCATGGCTAGCTTGCTTGCTTGTAAATGAATCTTCGCTTCGTCTGCAGCAATGTTTTAACAAGGATTCAAAAACGCTGCAGTCCAGCGGTGTGGCAGGATGAAAAGGCGCGGTCACAGGAGTGAAACATGCGTGAGCGATTTAATAGTTTCTTGTGGTGATCATTTAGGTTGATCATTCAAATTCAAACAAAGGTTTGAACTTTTTGGAGAGTGTTTAAAGAGAGAAATGTGAGAAAATGTTATTGCCTGTTTGAGAAGTGTATAAAGTGTTTACATCCTTAAAACATATATAATAATTGTAAACAAAAGAAGTTGGCTACTTCGTGGATTTCACTAATTGCAGGCTATTTTTGGAACCTATCCCATGCGATAAACGAGCGAACACGGTGTATATAACAAACTTATATATGCTTTATATATTTATTATATTGCGTATGAATTCATCCAGGTCATTAAATGGATGGCAACTGGGCTGTTCAGGTTGTCTTGGAAGACGTTTGGCCTCTCATCCAAGCAGGCTTCATCAGTTCATGCTCAATGACTAGGTAGGACAAACACTTGTCAGACTAGATAGGACAGCTGTAGTCTGAGAACTTGGTGCAAGATCCAGTGTATTTATTCTCTAAAGGAGGAGGCCTGTCCAGGCAGGAATGATTTGGTTCTTTAGTGGTGTCAAATGACGTTCGTTAGGATACAATGGAGTGGGGCCTCACGACCAACGATAGTCGTTTGTGTGGCATCGCCTTTGTTAGCATCCCATTCAGATGTAATGATGGTCATGGGCCCATCTGAAAATGAGGTGGCTTGATTAGTTGATTAGAGGTTAAATGACTGAATCTTTTAGAAGGGGTGAAGGGACAGCGTATGTGGGAGAAAAGTGGTGTTGCAGACCTCCCTCTCTGTTCCAGAGATGGCTTCCCTCACTCCTTTCAAACCATCGGTCTTCTTTGTCCAGAATGTGTGCATTTTTGTCCTCAGAAGAGTGCTCTTTCTCTTTAATGTACACATTGTGGACATAGAAGACCGGTGATTTGAAAGAGGAGTGAGGGAGGACATCTATGTTAAGGTGCACCCAATTCTTGAAGACTGCATCATAATGCTGTCCTGCACAAAGAACGCTTCGAATAAATCATTAAGAAACTCAAACTGATATGATATTCATTGCTATTACGCCGTCCAGTATTGCATTTTCTTGTCACAATGTCCCCGGAAAGACAAAGTATGTTACACACACACACACACACACACACACACACACACACGTAAATACACAGTTGGTGAATGTCCTCACAGGGAATCTCCCATGGAGAGAATCTCTTTGGAGGAATCACCTGGTTGCTAGGCAACTCTGGCGTGACGGCCTTATTTCCGCTCGCTATGTCGAGCTCTTTTGCGTGTTTACTGTGATGTTTACACACACACACACACACACACACACACACACACCACAGTGTAAGTGATCTTCAGGGAGGTTGCCCGACAGGGACCCCGCTAGGAGAGGTGCGGGGTGTAGATTCCCGCCCTCCCCCTTGTCCTTTTTTATTTTTTTATTTTGCGATCCCCTCATCCTCATTTCCTCCCTGGAAGGAAAACACAAAGTGGCCCTCCCTGTTTTTCTTTGAAGCATCTTAAAGCATCTACATATAAAAGAGGCTCCTCCTTATTTTAGAACATTGTGTTATTTTGCCACATTTGAAATTGTATCGCTGCTTCCTAATCATAGGGGGCCGCTGCTTTCTCGTACTGTTCCTTTAATGTTACACGTGAAGCATGCAGGAAAAATGCGTTCACACACATGCACACGCACACTCACACACACATACACACAGGAACAGGACATGAGTTATTCAGCACTGTATAAATCATTCAGGGTGTTTCCTTTTCTTTAAAGATGAGATAAGCTTCATTGTGTCACTCCTTCAGAGCCTTTCGTCTTATTTACCTTTCTCTCTCCCCGTCCATCTTAATTGGCAGGAAGCGCTGCGTGTAATATGGAGGAGAGGATGGAGATGTGGGGGTTCAGCTGATGCACGTGGTTCGGCTCAATGTAGGCTGAGCTGTCACATTTTTTTTGCTCCCTTTTTGAGTTTTTTCAGCCAATTAACATGTTTGCAGCATGGGTTGCCGTGGTTACCGGCTGCCACACTCTATCATGGGAGGTTGAGGGCAAAGTGGGGATGGCGGGCGGGGTTTCTTTGACAAATTGACAGAAACTAAGCAGTAACTACTGCTACTACTCATTCGTCATGTACTCCACTCATAACAGACCCAACTCCTCATATTTATGTCCTGACCTGCTTCGGTGCCCCCTGCTGGCAGAGTTGTCGCTTTGATCATGAGCGTTAAAGGATAAGTGCACTTTTTTTTGGAATTTTGCAAAAACACGCGTCTTTAAAAACAGCTAAAAAAGAGGCAGCTAATTAATGTCCGTAACATCTATTCCGCCTATAAAGCCTTCTGAACACTGGCTCTTTAAGAAGAATTGCAGTGTGGGAAGTTGAGTGTCTGTCTTTTCCCTCTCTCGTCTGTCTGCACCACCCATTGTTTTTTTTCGTCCTGATTGGCTGTAGACAATTGTCAATCACCTTCGTGCCGTCCTGCCATGTCTCCTGTGTCATGGCTAGCTTGCTAGCTTGATAGCTTGTAAATAAATCCCAAAAGCGCCAGCAACGCTGGCCCTTTAAGAAGAATTGCATTGTGGGAAGTTAAGTGTCTATCTCATAACAGACCGGACTCTTATATTTATGTCCTCACCTGCTTTGGTGCCCCCTGCTGGCAGAGTTGTTGCTTTGATCACGAGTGTTAAAGGATAAGTGCACTTTTTTGGGAATTTTGCAAAAACACATGTCTTTCTCTTTTCTGTGCATTCTAAAGATAAAGAAACAGCTAAAAAAAGAGGCAGCTAATTAATGCCCGTAATGGGACGCACCTATTCCGGCTATACTCCCCAAAGCACCGACAACTCTTCATTTACATAATGTGACCTGCATATTAACCAAGCTACAGCGACATTGTTTATTATTGTTATTAACATTGTCACGTCCAAGAACTACGTTACTGCCGTAGTGACACCTCACCACACTGGCTAGCTTATTGCTTATTGGAGCTACCGACACTGCTGCTGTTTCTGTTTTTGAGTTTGGAAAAGCTAACGATAGCTGTAGTGTTCCTTTCTATGTTGCTACTGTATGTGAAATTGACACCCAGGAAGGAAGTTCTGCTAATGCTTAAAATGAGCAAAATACTGTAAGTATGACATGTTATCATGAATGTGCCTGTTACTACATGCTCACAGCATGGATAGAAAACCATTAAACCTTGCTGGAGGTGTTTTAATAGCGAGCTTTATAGGCAGAATAGGTGTGTCCCATTATATGCATTCTTAGTAGCCTCTTTGTAGCTGTTTTTATTTTTAGAATACACAGAAGAGGATTGAGGATGATGGGCAAAATTCCCCAAAGATGTGCATATTTTCTTTAACGACTCCATGTGACGCATTAGCGACACTCCCTTTTTTTTAAATCAGTTAGTCCCCAATGCATCTCACGTTTCACCCACATTTCTAGAAATAAAACTAAAATGCACATTTATTTTATATATATAAAAAACAGTCCCCGTAAACACAAGCACAGCGCTTAAAAAAAGTGACTTTACACTAAAGCTACACTTAAAGCGACACACACACACAAAGCAGTGTGTTCCCAGTAGGGCCTACTAAAAGCACTTTTAAACTGTAATAGTGATGGAAATTTTGGCTCTTTTTAGAGAACCGTGTCTTTTGGCTCGGCTCACTAAAAAGAGCCGGCTCTTTTGGCTCCCAAGTGGCTCCTCAGATTTCTTTGTAGTAAATGAGTTAATTACCAAATGATGTGTCTTCGGTAAAATGAATTACTAATATTAAAAAATACATGATATCAAATGTTTATTATTTTGAATGTATTTATTTAAACCTCAATCAACATCTACAAAAATGTTATATTGTAAAATACAAAAACGACCCATCTCAATAGAGAAATTATGTCAAATCTCTTCATGCAAATTTCGCACGAGCACCACAGCGTGTTTAACCCCGCCCCTCCCCCTGCTCAGTGTGGACACGGAGAACCGCCGCAAATCTTGACTGACATTCACCTTTACCAGAAAATAAAAGACGAGGAAAAAAACAAATTGCCTCCCAATTGGCTCCCAACGACACAAACCAGCTCCTGTCGTTCATTTCAAAGAGCCGATTCATTCGCGACCGACACATCACTTCTGTCTCAACCAGTGGTTCAATGGGTTTGGCTGTGGCACCCACCATCACCCTTCAATGACGAGCAGCAACCCAAATTATGGATAAGTAGTTAGGTGTCCCTGCACCGACGTTTAGCTTGATGGCGGCGAAGTTTGTCAGCCCCTCTTGCTCAAATTTTACACACGTGCTTGTCAGCCTGCTTAAGGTATATACAGGAGAAAACGACAAGAGAAAATCCGAGAAATTCATCATTCCACCCTGCACAAAGAACTGTTCAAATGAATCATTTAAAAAGTCCAATTGATATGTCATTGATTGTCATGATGCATGCATGCATGCAGCTGTACATCGTCCAAAAGACGCTTTTGGACAATCTGGGACATCTTAGACTTGCCTGTTACGCTGCTTTAAGTAACCTGCATGTGAAAAATTGCCAAATCCTAGTTCTCACCCCTCTGAAATATCATCTCTCATGGAATGTGTCCCAGTTCTTGCATCTATATAGTGTAAAACATCTTTCATTGTTTTTATTATAAGCTTCTCTGTCCTTGTTAGGAAGAGATGAAGTTTTTAACCATGAATTATTGACCAATGATGTTATCTGAAGTGTTTATTCTATTACAAACTCATTTTCTACTATTCATGCAGTGGGAAAGGCAGATATATTCTCTTTCATTATCAGTCCGCATTCCCCTGAAGCCACAGGAGCGAATGAGAGAAAAGATACATAGATGGAGTAACAGCCAGCATTTTACGCAGTATCCTTTCTTCCGCTAAACATTGAGAAATTCTAATGCTGTCCTTTTATGTCAAACCATTCCCTTCTCTTTTCACATTTTCAGTACATTTCAGACTTTTTTTCTCCTGCTTTTTTCAATGAACTGAAAATATGCAATATTTTCCCAAAATGAGGTAAAGTGAAATGTTTGGGATGACAACAAATTTTCACTACAGATGCTTGATATTAGCTTTCTTACCAATGTCTGATATAACCATGTTGTCCCACTCTTCATTACCAATATCAAGCCTTACCAATATACCAATATTGTACAGCGGTTCATTACCAATACCAATATCTGTACATACTTTAGTAACAAAGGGTGATGTTGACAGGAGTCAAATTCCTAGTGCCGTAACACACATGGCAAATAAAGCTGATTCTGATCACCCAATATACAGATATTATACAGCACTTCATTATCAATTAATATCGATGTATCGATGTTGTCCAGCACTTACTGATACTGATATCAGGCGATACTGAAACATTGATATTCATCCCTAATTTTGACGCATTGTTTTTGGAGTGAATGAGAGTTTATTTAAATTGTAATAAAACTGTAATACAGTAATCCCTCACCACATCGCAGTTCGAATTTTGCGACTTCCCTCTATCAGGTTTTTTTTTTCCAATTACTTTATCTGAATTAATCATGCTGTTCTGTGGTTGAGTAAGGGCTATTAGTAAAAAAAAAAAAAAAAAGTCAAACAAAATTCATGTATTTTTTTTGCCTAAATGAAGCATTTTCAATCATAATAATAATGGCTAAAAGAACTAAAATACAAATATAAGGCATAAGAAGACACACTGAAATTGTGATATGCAGTATTCTACACTGGTCACTCGGTGTCAGGAGGTGAAACAGTGAAATTGCCGGAACAGCAGGCTTTTATTGCTTATTGGTTTGAATGATCTCACAACAGGCACAATAATAATAACGATAATTATAATAAATATCACAATAATTACACGGGCTACTGTTGCAGCCACAATTCAGCTAAAACTCGACTCTGAACCCCAGACATCACTTCCCGTCCACACTGTCTTTCATATGATTAGCCTTAAAACTGTCTGACATTGAGAATGAAAAGGCAGAATGTGCACGCTTGGCCCCAAAGGGTACCTCCAGGGTTCAGGATAATTAATAATAATAATAATAATACATTTTTATGTAGAAGCGCTTTTCTAAAAACTTAAAGGCACTTTTAAAGCAATAAACCAAGCAAACGAAATGAATACAATGTACAATAAAGCAACAAAATACAGAAAATATCAACTATAGAGTTCAAATGAGAAGGTGGACAGGTCAGTACAGTTATGGGTGGGTGCGGGGAGGGAGTTCCCAAGTGAGGGGGCAGCGAAACGAAAGCCTCTGCTGCTCCAGGTTGACATGGCAGCCATTGAGTTTGTAAAGCTGGTAGCTGTAATGTATAGGTGGCCGTCTTTAAAGCCTTCATAAAAATGATTACATTGGCCCACAATCCATACAATGACCATCGTCATGCACAGTCCCTGCTTTTAACCTAATGAAGGCTTCACACGACAAGGTTTCAGCTCTTTAGCATGAGGGTTGAGAAAAGCGTGTGTCCACATAGATTGCCGCTGATGTGATTGGGTTTGATCTATGATGTCTGCCTGACCTTTACCACCTGTCCGGGCGCCATAGAACGAGGAGGAGACACTAGTTTGAACAGAGTCAGGAGGACCCAGAAGACTTGAGGACGAGTTAATTAGGGAGAGGAGACCTTTTGCATCTGTTTACTCGACTCATCGTCCTTGTTGTGCTAATCCCTTTATTCAGCAGGGCACTCCGTTTTTTGGGATTTTTTTTGCCTCGGTGTGACGTGACGGTTATTTTTCACTGCTTTTAGTTGTTATCATGATTCCTCCAAAACAGATTGTACAATGAAGAAGTTATTGAAAGTGTGCCGTGAGGAACTTACATTTACGTTTGCTGACCCACCAGCTCCAGCACAGGGGGGGAAAACGTAAGAAAATGATGAGCAAAATAACGTCATTTCAGGAGAAGTAATAATATGCTCATTGATATTAATAATATGGTTATGCTGTTGAATGGCATGTTGTTGAATATGCTTATATACATAACTTCTTAACATATGTGCATGTGTTGCTTTACAAAATATCAAAGTGGCAAAGTTGCATTCTTTCATTTTTCACTGTGTCCCTCGCCGGAAAAAATGTTTGGACACCCCTGCCATAAAGGTTTGCAAGTGGTAGGTTGTTTTAGCAATCTTATAATGCCCATATATAGGGCCCTATGAAATACGTTTTATTTATTTCCAATATTTTGTTTTATTTTCTTCCAAATCTGTTTTTTCCATTTTCATTTTTTATAATTGCCATTTTTTTTTTTTTACCTTTTTACACTTATTTACCAACATTTATTTATTATGGACGATTAGTTAGTGTCCCTGCTCAGACGTTTAGCTTGATGGCCGCCATGTTTTTCAACCCATCTTGCTCAAATTTTACACACGTGCTTGTCAGTCTCCTAAAGTTCTATACCAAAATTTGTGGTGATTGGGCTAAAAATCCTAAATTTACTGTGGTTTTTTTTTGCAGTGAGCAGTGTACAAAATTTCAAGTCCATACTACTTATGGCATTTAATAACAGCACCGTGTGGTGAATTTGTCAGGAAAATAATAGCACAGGCAACGGAGTTGGGGTGCATGTTTTCATACATTTTCACCCTTTTTTTCATATGACTCTATTGTACAGTATAATTCGAACCCAGTGCAAACAAGAGAAAATCAAAGATAAATTCATCATTCCACCCTGCACAAAGAACGGTTCAAAGAAGTCATTTAGAAAATCAAATTGATGTCATTCATTGTCATGATGCATGTATGCCGCTATACATTGTCCAAAGGATGATTTTGGACAATTGTGGGACATCTTAGACTTGCCTTTTATGCTGCTTTAAGTAACCTTCGTGTGGAAAAATTGCCAAATCTTAGTTCTCACCCCTCTGAAATATCAGTGACCGAGTTCTTGTGTCCATATAGTGTAAAAGATCTATTATTTTTTATTATAAGCGCTATCCTTGAAGAGATGAAGTTTTTAGCCATGAATGCTCCTTACTTCACCTATATCGCCATCCTTCTGCCCTGCAGCTCTCGCCATCTCCGTGGCGATGTTAATTATTGAGTGTACTTGCAGTTTATCTACCGGCTCAGAGACAGACTCAGGTTTCTGACAGTGCTCTCTAACCCGCGGCGATAAAATGCCGAGACACTAGACATGGATGAGAGGCAAAATGAAAGGAGGCGCGAGAACGACAAAATACTTGAGTGAGAGATTCCACGAGTTGAAGAAACAGCAACAAGGAAATTGTACGCACCGCATGGTGTCAGGAAGGAAAGAACAGCGAGGAAGGGAAATAATTGGGCCAAGAGAGTAGGAGGAGGAAGTTCAACGATAAAAGGGAAGAGAGGATGTGTCGTCTTGTGTTGTTGAATGATAGTCCCGCTGAGGAAATGACTCCCATACCTCATCCATCACTCGCACTTTGACCCTGTCCTCGCTTGTTTAGCTGGGCGTGTGTGCCGCTTCTCTGTGGACACTCTGCTTTATTTAACGTCTTGTATTTTCTCCCCGCCATCTCAACAAGGACCCTGACTCAGTGAAGGGCATCACTTTCTATTGTGTCTGTGTGCATATCGTATATATATATTCATTCATTTTCTATGCTGCTTATCTTCACTAAGGTCGCCGGGGACTGCGGGAGCCTATCGCAGCTGACCTTGGGCAATAGGCTGGACCGGCCACCGACCAATCGCAGGGCACATACAGTGGTGTGAAAAAATGTTTGCCCCCTTCCTGATTTGTTACTTTTTTTGCTTGTTTGTCACACTTAAATGTTTCAGATCATCAAACAAATGTGTTGTCATTGACTAATATTTACAACTGAACAGAAAATGTATTTTTTAAATGAAACTTTGTGTTAAGGGAGAAAGAAAATGCAAAGCTACATGGCCGTGTGTGAAAAAGTGATTACCCCCTTAACCTAATAAGTGGTTGTGCCCCCCTTAGCAGCAACAACTGCAATCAAGCGTTTGTGATAACTTGCAATGAGTCTCTTACAGCGCTGGGGAGGAATTTTGCAGAATTGTTGTCATTCAGCCACATTGGAGGCTTTTCCAGCATGAAGCGGCTTTTTAAGGTCATGCCACAGCATCTCAATAGGATTCAGGTCAAGACTGACTAGGCCACTCCAAAGTCTTCAGCCATTCAGAGGTGGACTTGCTTGTGTGTTTTCGATCATTTTCCTGCTGCAGAACTAAAACCTGCTAGTTTTAGCTTGAGGTCACCACCAGACGGCCGGCCATTCTCCTGCAGGATTTTTTGGTGGACTGCAGAATTCATGGTTCCATTCATCAAAGCAGGTCTTCCAGGTCCTGAAGCAGCAAAACAGCCCCAGACCATCACACTACCACCACCATATTTTACTGTTGGTATGATGGTCTTTTTCTGAAATGTGCGTTACTTTTATGGCAGATGGATAGACACCTTTCAAAAAGTTCAACTTTTTTCTGGTCAGACCAGAGTATTTTCCCAAAGGTGTTGGGGATCATCAAGATATTTCCTGGCAAAATTGAGACGAGCCTTAATGTTCTTTTTGTTCAGCAGTGGTTTTGGTTTTGGAACTCCGCCATGCGGTGTCTTTCTTATGGTGGAGTCATGAACACTGACCTTAACTGAGGTAAGTGAGGTCTGCAGTTCTTTGGATGTTGTTGTGGGGTCTTTAGTGACCTCTTGTGTGAGTCATCGCCATGCTCTTGGAGTCATTTTGGTTGGCTGGCCACTCCTGAGAAGGTTCACCGCTGTTCCATGTTTTTGCTATTTGTGGATAGCTTTCACTGTGGTTTGCTGGAGTCCCAAAGTTTAGAAATGGCTTTAAAACCTTTTCCACACTGATAAATCTCAATTCATCTCAGTTATGTTTTAACGGGGGGCGGGCGGCAATCACTTTTTCACACAGGGCCATGAAGATTTGGATTTTTTTTCCCTCCCTTTCTCCCTTTTTCCTCTTCCATTTAAAAACTGCATTTTGTGTTTAGTTGTGTTGTCATTGACTAATAGTTAAATTAGATCTGGAACATTTAAGTGTGACAAACATGCAAAAAAACAAGAAATCAGAAAGGGGCAAACCTTTTCATACCGTATATGAATATATGATGCAATAAAGAGCATCACGTTCTATTGTGTCTTTGTGCAAACCTTTTTATAAACATTTTATTTGATCTTGTCAAGAGACAATACTGTTGGATTTACTTTAGAGTAGTCAGTGCACAGCTTGTATAGCAGTACTGTATAGATGTACTATCCACTGAAAATGTGTCAAAACACAGCCATTATTGTGTAAACATCTGGCAACATACCTTATTTTCCAGACTATAAGTCACACTTTTCTTCATAGTTTGGCTGCTCCTGCAACTTATAAAACAGAATATATACAGTATATACAGTATAATTGAACATTTTTTATATGTTAATTCATAGTGACTATCATGAACCAAGGAGTGCTCCTGCCATTCAGTCATGTGGACTGAGATCAGGAGCTTGGTGAACTTGCTTAGCGGTAACTCACTGGCTTGTTATGTTCATTTAGCTTTGTCAGCCTCCCGGGTACGTTCTTCATGCTGTTGTGTAACTGAATAAGTGTTAATGTGTTGACACGGTGGACAACCATTCAGCCTGTTGCTCTGTGTGCTGTTGTGGAATTCATAACGTCTGTTCTTGGTCTTGAATTTTATGAAATAAATTTCACCACTCGAGCGGATATCTTTATCGGCAGAAAACCCGATATGAGTTTTTATGCCAATTGAGCACCGTTACGAGACGTCCCTATTAGAAAGTAAACTTAGATATACTTTAGAGTAGTCAGGCATAGTGGTGGTAGCGTCACAGTCTGGGACTGCTCGAGCGCCGCTGGGGAGCTGTGGTTCATTGAGGGAAAAGATGCATTTCACAGCTGGCAACCAATTGAGCTCACCTAAAAGTGAACATGTCCAAGTTGTGTGGTTCGTGTGAATATTTTGTGTGAGCACCACTGTTATCTAGCACTGCCTTAATTCTCTTGGGCATGGAATTCCTCCACTCCTTCATGATGACATCATTGGTGGAGCTGATAGATGTTACACACCGTGTGCTCCTCCACCTTCCTTCCTCCTGCTTGGGACACACTTCATCACATTCACCTTCACCTTCCTCGGCCTCGGCAAGGCACTTGGAGGCATCTTGGAGGTGTGTTTGGACTCCTTACCAACTTGGAAAACTCACTTTCTGCTTCACAGCAGTCATGCACGCCACCACCACCAAGCTTGGCTTTCGGCGAGGCACATTTATCTCGCAACTCACTTGTGTTGCCCGATATTTACACAATCATGGCTGTGTGTTGATCGTACATCCTCTACCAGCTGTACAGTGACTACTCTAAAGGACGCTTTCTAGAATTGTCTGTGTACTCACCTTTGTGATTGTGTGTGTGTGTGTGTGTGTGTGTGTGTGTGTGTGTGTGTGTGTGTGTGTGTGTGTTGACATGCATCAGTTGTGTTGTGTTGTAGCCCAAACAAGTGGATTGTGAAAGTCAGTTCCCACGATGAGATGGGCGGTTCCCATGGCAACCTGAGCACAGGGATGACACTGGATTACCCCGCACCACCCCCTCCCTCTTTCTCTCTGTGTGTGTGTCTCAAGGGTGATAAAGGATTTTGCTCTCATTAATTTTTCTGCACCCTTGAGAGCAAAGTGTCCACACAGGGGATTGTGTGTGTGTGTGTGTGTGTGTGTGTGTGTGTGTGTGTGTGCGCGTGTGTCCACGCCAGGCTCTGCTATGCACGCGTCCTTCATGTCACTTGAACGAGACTATTTTGGGTCTTTATTTTGTCTGTTTACAACGTGCGAGTGCAAAAGCCAGCGTGCGACACAAACGCTGACTCACTTCAAAATGCCCTCCCGCCCCACTCACTCGCTAACATCTGCGCATTTGATGCCGGCTACTTTTGTAGTCATGAATATTAAACGTGTCAAACTGTCTCGTCAGAAGTTGCCACTATAAATGAGGCCAGATAGATTTAAGCGTATTAAGTCCAAAATGTGGCTAAAATGTACTTTTTGCAAGTTCTTTTTGTCGCCCCTGGCTGGAGAGATGTAGCTTGCCCTTTGACATTTGGGGCGTCATTGGCTGGGTATGGATTGGTGACCAATCAAAAAAAAAAAAAAAACCCTGATGAGGCTTAATGAATGCAGACGCTTCCAAAGAAGGTCACAGCGGGTCAGGGAATGCTTTGAGCAGCATGAAAATGATGTGAATAATTTGTGTTGCATTTTCTAGATCTGGCCACCAGTGTTTGACTGACTAAAAACCATCCTGCAGTTTTGTAGTTCTGTGGAATACACAATGAATTGCCTTCACCAAAGCAATTTCTTCACTGTTTGTTATAAAACAAGCCAACCAATTTCCACAAAACCTTTATGGAGGGGTGCAGCGAGGGCCAAGGATCAGCTTTTTAGATGACGTACTGGTGCAGGTTCTTGGATACACTGTCTTTGTTGACATTTAACATTTTTCAAAAACATTTTCCTTCATTTCTGCTTAAATAATGCATGAATTTAAATGACGACTTTCAGGCGCAGTTTGATACTGATCCAAATGAGGCTTGTGCAGCCTCTGGAGGAGGTCTGTGTTCTACCGAGTGCCATTTTTCTCTTTCTTTTTTTCCTTAAACGTGCCATATTACAGTATTTTTCACATCCCACAGTATTGTGTTGTCCAAAAATGTAGCCCTTTTTTGGGAACACGCCATTGTGTGTGTGTGTGTGTGTGTGTGTGTGTGTGTGTTGCTTTAATACTAATGAGCTGTGTATCTCTTTCAGGAAAATATGGTTTTCTTATTGCACTTCTAAAATATTTTGTGTCCATTGTTCCATTTGATTTGACAAATATTAGTACACATTGTCACACTCACTTGCTATGATTATCTGCCTCAGGCTAGAGGCCTCTTTTCTCCAAAACAAGTCCTCCACATGCTTATCACCTAATTCAAATAGCCTTGGGTGTCTTGGCACGTGAGTCTGCCCTTCGTCGTCTCTGTCCCTCACAAGAGGAGGCTATCACCCCTTCCCTCACATATGTGGTTTCCTATATTAACTAACATTTTAGCATGAATAATCAGATATTTCTCTAGAAGTTGTCTATTGAGGTTATATTTGTTTGTCTCCTTGCGTGCAAGTTTTATTAAATTGTACCTCAATCATTCACAAAGAACTTGTCCTGTCTCTTGTCTATTTTGGAGCTAGCAGCAGATTTTTCCTTGCACTATTAGGTACTTTATCCACTTTTGACAAATATACTCGAACTCTTTTGCAACGTAGAAGATGACATGTATCGCATACAATAACGTAGCATGAAGGAGTGGGACAGGCGAGCACAAACATTAGCAACACTAGCATTGCTATGTAAGCTAAAGTGATAACATTACATTTTAACAGCAACATCATGCAAGGTTAGCATATTCACTGAGGATAAACAAAACAATCAAACTCACAGCTCCTACAGCTGTAGCTAACTGACAGAGCTTTATTTTAAGATGTGTAGTGAAGCCCACCTTTTTATAACTCTGTCCTGTGAAGTTGGCCAAGTAGGTTTATTTAGGATTTGTTAGGGATTCATGAGGTATTCATGAGTAAAGCATTACAATACATGAGGATTGTTATATTACAGTAGATCCAAACATTGTTTTTTGTGCAGTTTTTTTGTACATTATTGCACGTAACAAGCTAGTCTGTTTGCCTTGTACGGTATCGTTTTGTGAAATGGCGTGCCCAAACAAAGCACCCTTGAAATTACTGTTGCTCTCTGTGCATTTTTCATTGTCTGTGACTGTAAATAATCCGCCATTGAGCCAAAGTAAATTGCGCGTGACAGCAATTTGATGTACAGGAATCAACTATAACTTCCATCCATTCCTCATTTATCATTATGTTGCATTTGGCATGGAAAACTGTAATTTATCTCTATAAAACGTGTTTATTGATATTTTTGGGTGTCTGGAACAGTTTAATTGGACTTGTCAATTGGAAATACGTGGTTCTTATGGGAGTCAAATAGGACCAAAAATTGGTCCAGATGGTAAAAAATGTGAGCGTTTATGCAGGTCTCCTATTCTACACCTTACAATAGAGTGAATCATCGAATGTAAAAAGTAGTGTAAAAAGCAAACTGTGTGTAACGTGATGCTGTAATCTCGCGAGGGTGTGAGCGATGCGCGGAAAACAGACAAGAGGAACATAGCGCTCGGAAAAATACAATCAACTACTAAAACAGCCGCAAAGTATTTCGACACAAAACCAGCATATCAAACACCCTAAACGCCTAACCAAGCCAAAAACAGGAAGATCTGGAGGAGTACATCGATGGGTACTTCGATCGTGTAGTTATGGGCAAGTCTGACAAGTCACCCAAGACACCGCAACCCAAGCGGAGCCGCCCGGAGGACTCACCTGGAGAAATATCTCCGCCAGGCACTGACTTCAGAAACATCCTCAATTCCATCGATAAGAGGCTGATTTGCTTGGACGGCCGCCTCGCTCTCGTTGACGTGCTTCACAAAGAATTCCAGGCCATCCGTGAATCTCTGGACTTCAGCCAAAACCAGATCGTCTACTTGGTCACAGAGAACGCAGCCCTCCGCGAGTCGGTGAAGTCCCTCACCGACGGAGTTTCACAACTTGCCCAAGAGAACAAAACCATGAAGGAGACGATCCTAGACCTCCAGGCCCGCAGCATGAGGGACAATCTTGTCTTTGCTGGAATTCCCGAAAAATCAGAGGAAGACCATGAAGAATCGGTGAGGGCCTTCACGGCGCAACAACTCAAACTCCCAGCGGACGCCATCCAAAACATCACTTTTCACCCCGTCCACCGCCTGGGAGCCAAGAAGCCAGAAAATTCTCGCTCACTCCTTGCCAATACACTCCTATCTGGAATAATCCTGGCATCTTGCATATAAAGAA
The DNA here is from genome assembly GCF_027744805.1 of Dunckerocampus dactyliophorus. Taxonomy (NCBI): domain Eukaryota; kingdom Metazoa; phylum Chordata; class Actinopteri; order Syngnathiformes; family Syngnathidae; genus Dunckerocampus; species Dunckerocampus dactyliophorus. The sequence continues at coordinate 3,645,009 of NC_072824.1, forward strand.
ACCATTAAATTTCCCAACATCGCACGAAAAAGCAATAAGTTGTATGAAAAATATAATTAAAGGAAACAACTTTATCTCATTTAACGACCTTGTTACATAGTATGGAATAAATCAAATTTCTTGAATACATACAAATTAAATCTATAATTAAAGCAAGTTTCAGGACTATATCATGGGAAAGCAATACCACTATTGACCAATTTTTTTAAAATATCTGCCCCTAAAAACATTATCTAAATTATATATTCTACTTTCAAAAAATGACAACACAATCGGAGTACCAATCTCCAAATGGAACTCAGATTTATCTACAAGCTGTGACCCTGAATTCTGGAAGCAAATAAAGTATGTCTTAATGCTTCCCAGTTAATCAATAATCCCAACCTACGGCTGATTCAGTTTAAAATCCTCCATAGAGTACACTACACAGGACATAGAATGTTTAGAATGGGCTTAACTGACTCTAACATCTGTACACACTGCTCAGACCATAGAATAGATGACTACTTACACTCCATGTGGACCTGTGCTCCCATTAACAATTTTTGGCACCGAGTGTGTGAGTACCTATCTTTGGCACTTGGGTTCTCCATTCCTACCTCCCCTTTACTATGCCTGCTGGGCGATCTCTCCACAATTGATGTAGAAACAAACCAAACAACTTCTCATCACCGCATTAAGCATCACCAAAAAAAACATTCTCATCAATTGGAAATCAAGGAAGAAAGTGAACATAGCTCTTTACAAAAATCTTTTGTTAGATCATATAGCTATGGAGAGAATGTCTGCTGAATCTAAAGAACAAATGTCAGAATTTCAGTCTATATGGGCACCAATAATTAATTCCCTGACCTGACTCTCGGGGGGCTGAGGGCGTCTGGTTCTGCCCCTGGGGTTCTCGCTCATCTGGCTTGGGGTGTGGTGCTGGTCGCTGGGTGGCCCTGGTACTGCGGGGGCGGGCTTGGTGTCCAGGGTCTTCTTTGCTGGGCTGCCTGCCTGGGGGGGCTGGTGGGTGGGGGTGGGGAAGGGTCCAGGTCGGGGGGGGCGGCCGGGGGGGGCGGCGTTGGTTGACCTCCGGGGTGGTGGGTGGGCGGGGTGCCGCATCCTGCGGGTGCCGGGCGCCTACTGCTGCTTGGGGGGCCCGTGTGCGGCTTGTGGCGCTGGCTCTCCCTCGCCTCCTTTGCCTCTGGGGGTGGGGCGGGATCTGCCCTGGGCCCTCCTGCTCGGCTGCCGCGTGGGGTCGTCCGGTGTGGGGCCTCTCCCCCTGGTGGGGGCGCGGGTGCTTGAGCCCAGCTGCCCCTGCGGAGCTATCTCCCCTGGGTGGGAGGGTAGGTTGGGGTGCCCCCTTTTTTTTTTTTTTTTTATTAATTACTTATTTTATTTTATTTTATTGATTTATGTGTGTGTTGTATGTGTGACACGTGGGAGCTGCTTGTTGTTGATTGGCGCTCCCGGCGTGGACGGGCTTCTTTCCGGTTGTGGGGGCGTCTCTGGGCCTGCCGGTGTGTGGCCCCCGGTACTCGCCTGCCTTTGTGGGGTGTGATCTCTCGCTGGTCTCAGGGCTTGGCTGTCCTCCGGCCCGCCGGCGCCCTGTCTTTGGCTGGGATTACCTCTCTTCGGCCCCTTGCTGGTCTTCCCGGGGCGGGAAGGGCTCTCTGGGCTGGCTCTTGGGGTGCTGATCTTTGTGCTGCCTGCCCCTGTGGGCCTGGTGGCCTTCTGGCGGCGGGGGCTCGGCCTGGCTATTTGGGGCGGGGCTCTCTGGGAGGTGGAGGGCGGCACCTTTCCTTTCATGCATTCTCAGTGACAATTACACGCCCACACATTCTTGCACCTTTATATATATGAAGTCTTCCCCACATACAGAAATACCTGTACATATGCACACTCACAGTACATACGTACTTCCCCACATTACTCACTGAGTTAACCAGGGTGTTGTTATGTTGTTGGTTTTATTACAGTGACGGTGATATCAGCAGTATGACTATAGTTTTTTTTACAATGATGTGCATTACAGTAATTATCATTCTGTTCACTATCATAGATAATCATTTCATGACTACTATTATGTGTGACTGTTTCAATGCAGTATTGTCATTGTGATCACTATCATAGTTCATCATTTCATGACTACTTTTATAGTAGTCATGAAATGCCCCCCCTCTTCTTCTCTGTCCCCTCCTGGTCCGGTCGCTTAAAAAAAAAAAAAAAAATGTAAAAAGTAGTAACAAAAAAATGAAGCTTGGCCAAGTTTCTACAGTTAGTCTTTAAAAAAGTTTTTAGGATGTGAAGTGAAACGTTTTATTTTTCGTTCAACAAAGCAGTCCGCTGTGAAGTGGTGGTAAACAGCGGGCTCATCAAGCACAGGGCGGTCAGAGGCTGTATCATGTCCTAGAGGAAGGAGGGTTTTTCCTTCATGATGTCACAAAATGCCGAAAAACTTGAAAAGCCAGCGCTTGAGCGCCTCCTCTCTTGAGAGTGGAGCAAACAAGTGAGGCAGATGATAGATTTTTCTCACATGTGATGCTCATACACATTTTACCAGGGGTGTCACAAAACACTCGGTTCACGAGACGAGATTATATACTTGAGATTGGGTCTACAAGAACGAGATGAGACACGATTTTAACATTACTTTTTAGAAAAGTACAATGAAAAATATTTAAAATATCTGACAATATATTGCAATTAGTTTAACTATTTTGATTTTTACTACAGTACAGGCCAAAGGGTTGGACACTCACAACACAACTAATGGTCCCAACCTCATTAATAAGGCAAGAAATTCCACTAAGTAACCCTGACAAGGCACACCTGTGAAGTGAAAACCATTTCAGGTGACTAGCTCATGAAGCTCATTACCAAGAACACCAAGGGTTTGCAGCACATCAAAAAGCTAAGTGTGGCTACTTTGAGGAATCTAAAACATAAAACATATTTAGAGTAATTCCACGTGTTCATTCATAGTTCTGACAATCTACAATGTAAATAGTCATGTAAATAAAGAAAACGCATTAAATGAGAAGGTTGTGTCCAAACTTTTGGCCTGTACTGTACGTTACACTCTTCTGCACTCAGCGTGTATGCTGGTCTAAAAAAACATCATGCAGTGTTTTTGACAAAATAATCAAGAGTTGGAGTGTGTTGTTGCTGATGGATATCGAACATGCGATGGTCCTTGACATTACATCACATGGTTTGAGCGTGTGAGCATCCTGGCCATCCTCCTCAACTGTGTGACTCTGGGAATGTTCCAGCCCTGTGACGACACACACTTCCTACTGCAGGTAAGACGCACACGCACACACAATGTGAAATGAGTAATTATGTTCCGCTGTGAGACTTTATTATTATTATCAAGGGGCCAAAGGCTTCTGGCTTCATTTATTTTTTCTCTCTTAATCAGTTTATACTAATCCTCTGTGTGCGTGTGTGTGTGTAGGTGCTGGATGACGGCATCTTTGTGTTCTTTGCCGGGGAAATGCTGGTCAAGATGGTGGCTCTGGGGGTCATAGGTCAGAAAGGTTACCTAGGAGACACATGGAACCGACTGGACTTCTTCATTGTTATCATCGGGTGAGTTTCTGACATGCTGACATTAAATACAAGCCAGAACTGTGTGTGTGTGTGTGTGTGTGTGTGTCTTTTGTGTGTGGCTTAGACACTTGTTTAATGCCAGTTAAATGTCAAGCGTGCATGTGTATATGTGTGCGTATGTGCTGTGCGCGTGTGTGTGTGTGTGTGTGTGTGTGTGTGTGTGTGTGTGTGTGTGTGAGAGCCTTGCAGAATGACAATGTCATCATGAAGTCGTGGGAGACGCAGGCCTCTGTGATTGATTATTAAAAGGCTACAAAGAATCCCAGGGATTGTGTCCCGTCCCCTGTGGCTGGTCTTTGCCAAGGTCAGCCCGAGCAGCCGCAGTGACCCAGCTCTTCCTCTTCCTGCAGGATGTTGGAGTACTCGCTGGACGGACACAACATCAGCCTGTCGGCCATTCGTACTGTTCGTGTTCTCCGCCCGCTGAGGGCCATCAACAGAGTTCCCAGTGAGTATCGTGGAAGTGAAACAATCCATTATTAGACACTGGTTTCTTTCCAAGTTGTTCCAATTCCAAAACAAATGTCCTCACAGGAAATCATGTCAAGTCATGTTTTGTGTGTTGTATGTAGGCATGCGCATCCTGGTGACCCTCCTCTTGGACACCCTCCCCATGCTGGGCAACGTGCTGGCGCTCTGCTTCTTTGTCTTCTTCATCTTCGGCATTGTTGGTGTGCAGCTGTGGGCGGGGCTGCTGAGGAACCGCTGCTTCATGGGGGAGGATGTCAAGATGTGAGTCAATTGTCATGACCCGGCACGTCCTGTTACTCAGAAGTGGTGATGTTAGCGCTCTAAAAAGAGCTCCCAAATGACTCTTCAGATTTGTAGCTTTATTTGTATGCTGAATGTACAAACTTCCCGGTGTCTGGTCAGTTCCACCGGGGGCACATTGAGGCGCTCCCAGGCCAGCTATGAGACATGATCTCTGCAGCGTGTCCTAGGTCTACCCCTTGAGGCTCCTCCCGGCTGGCTATGCCTGGGTCACCTCACTAGGGAGGCATCTGGACCAGATGTCCGAGCAACCTCAACTGGCTCCTCTCCCTGTAAAGGAGCAGTGGCTCTACTCTGAGCCTCTCCTGGATGGCCGAGCATCTCTTAGGGACGAGTTCAGATACTGCTTGTATCCCCAGTCTTGTTCTTTTGGTCACGACCCAAAGGTGAGGGTGGCAACATAGATGGACCGGTACAGCGACTGGATTACTACAGACACTGCGCCGATCCTTCTGTCAATGTCACGCGCTAACCGTCCCTCGCTTGTGAGGAAGATCTCTGGATACTTGAACTCCTCCACCTGGGGCAAGATCTCACTCCCAACCTGAAGGGTGCAATCCACCTTCCTCAGACTGTGAACTGTGGTCTCAGATTTGGAGTCTCATCCCAGAAGAGCACCCTTGTTTTCACATTCATTTTCAAAATTCACACATTCAAAATTACTTTATTCTTGTAAGATCCCGACTAGAGATGCTCTATTGTCTTTCTTACTGGTATCTGATATACACTAGGTCCCCAACTAACGAACACAATTGGTTCCAGACGACCATTCGCAAGTCGATTTGTTCGTAAGTCCAACAAAAGGTAATATTACCTTTTGTTCGTAAGTCGAACAAAAGGTAATGTTACCAATGATATAGGTACTACATGTACGTGTATACATATACAGTATATGTGTATGTATGTAAATATGAGTGGAAGTAGTAGTAATATTAAACAAGGATAATTAATGAATAAAACAATAATAATAAAAATGATATAATAATATGTAATGATAAATGTTATTTACCTTTGAAGAGGAGTGGTCGAGCATACGTCGTTGTGGTGGAGGAGGAGGAGTCCAAAAAAGGACAAATGGTCGTCATCGTTAGACTCTTCTAAAAGAGGTAGTGTTCTGTGGGTGGTGTAGAATTAAGCAGGCCTATTAACTCTTCATAAACTTTAATCACACGCTCTGTCCGGGTTGCATCATACAGCTACAATTCAGCTTTCCATTTCTCCTTTACACTCTCTCCCCACCTTCTTCCTCTACCTGTTGGTCCCATTAGCAGTGTCACAGTGCCCTCTACTGGTCAAGCATGTAGCAGTATAAATATGGAGTTACTACAAGGCAAAATACATGAAAATATAGACCAGTCAGCTTGCGTTCGTATCTCCGATGTCGGATGTCACAAAGCACTTTGTTACCAATACAGCAGAGGTGTCCAAAGTGCGGCCCGGTGACCATTTGCGGCCCGCAGCTTGTTTTGTATTGCCAACAGCAACAATGGGGGAAAAAGAGCAAAAAGGTGCAATGTAATGAGAAAAAGCTGAAATGTGATACTACTAATTAGGAATAAAATGCAAATTTTGCCTTTAAATACACACAAAGCAAATACATCAATATGGCCCCCACATCCTTTGACTTTTCCATATGTGGCCCTTGTTCAAAAACGTTTGGACACCCCTGCAGTACAGAAATTCGCCGATACCGATGTAGTATTATCGTTCAGCAAATCGTTAAAGACAACAATATCAACTACTACCGATATCATACAGCACTTTGTGACCAATACAGATATCAGCTGATACTGTTACGATATTGTATCGGATCTGACTGTACTTGATACGGATATCAAACAAATACAGATGTACCAATATTGTCCAACACTTCATTACCGCTACCGATATCGACTAGTACTAATATATTGATATTGCACAGCATTTCCTTACTTATAGTGATATCAAGTGATACTAATACACAAACATCCTCCAGCACCTCATTGCCAATGCTGATATCAACCAATACTGATCCAGGGAGCAGCTCTTAAGTCAAACTAATGAATGAACACATGATGCTTCCTGGATGTATTTCGGATGTATTTCGCAAATAAACATTGTTTTCGCAAAATAAGACAAGTACAACAAAATGCAATACAAGTTATAGAAAAAGTGCATTACAACTTTATTCTCGTAAGATTGCAACTTGATCCTGATAACTTATCACATGCCAACCGCGTATTTTCCTAATCAGTATGGCCCTAAATGGTATATAATCTGGTATTAGTCATTAATTAAATAAGCTGTACTTCTTCCTACTCCTTTTTGGACATGTAATACTTATTCATAAGTTCATTCGTATGAAATAACCACATAAAACAACTTTTTTTTTACTTTTAAAATTGTGATTAGGCTTCCAAAGCAAATGGTGTCGAGAGTGAATCTCATCGTGTGGACACACTGGTCTCGCTGAGACGTTCTTCATTTGCTTCCACTGCACTCAAACGGCTTTTCTTCACAACGTGTGCGGGTGTGCATACGCCTCTACACCATAAATGATTGATTAGTCATCTTTTGTACATATTCGTCTCTCCACATTGCCTCTTTTTTGCTCCGAAATGCTTATAACTGATCTGGTATGCTAAAAACCACTGGGACTTTTACTTTTTTGTGTGTACTTAAAGCAGTCCGCGAGTATTTTGCATGTTTTTTCATCGCCAACCAAAAACAGGGCAGATCATTAATCAGGCTAACAAGTATTGCTGATGTGGCGTGTTTCTCGCTGTGTTGTTCGTCCTCCATGAACATTGTCTATTTTTAATCAGCACTACATGGGGGAAAAGAGCTGCCATCTCTGAATAGCATCCACCGTTTCTCTTTGGAATGAGACACAAGGTGTCTGAAAGTTGATGACCTTGTCTTCCAGGAGATACAACGTCTCCTTCCTGAGCGTTTACTACCGCCCGGGCGGCACAGACGACCACCCCTTCATCTGCTCCACCGAGAGAGACAACGGCATGCTCCGCTGCTCCGACGTGCCCCGCCGACGGGTGGGCGGGATTTCCTGCTTCCTGGGTGCCGAGGAGGGGCGGCAGGAGAGGGCGCCGGGGGCAGGAAGCGTGGTGCCGTGTGTGAACTGGTACCAGTACTACAACGAGTGTCGCGCTGGCGAGACCAACCCTCACAAAGGAGCCATTAACTTTGATAACATTGGATATGCGTGGATTGCCATTTTTCAGGTCAATCATTCATTTTGATGACATTTCTTAGATCCTTTAACATGCTCAAGGATACTGTAGGATACTGTATTGTGTTAGAGTCGGTGATGGTCACAATAGTCGAGCGTTGAAACCAAAAATGCTGCCAACATTGGTGGGCGTTTCTTCTCTCTCTGCGCTTTTTATGATGTTCTTTTTCACTTCCATGGTGATGTGGCAACAGTTGAGTGTAGGGACCAGAAATGCGGCCAACATTGGTGGGTGTTTCTCCTCTCTATGCTTTTTATGATCTTCTCTTTCACTTTCATGGTGATTTTCAACAGTCGAGTGTTGAGACTAGAAGTACGGCCAATACTGGTGGGCATTTCTCCTCTCTTGAGGCTTTTTATGATGTTTTTTTCCCACGCTATGGTGAAGAGAAGAGTATTCCGTACCGTAAGTTCTCGTTGCAGCGCTACACTTTCAACTTCCTTACGAGAGCGCTTTTGCAACACAGACTGCAAAACACTTCGTCCTTGTCAGCGACAGACAAAGAGGAATGATAACAACTGTCACATTGACATGTTTGTCTGTTCTCCTTGTTCAATCGGTACCAAATTTGTTGCACATCCTCCGGGTAGTGACACACAAGTGTGTAAAGTTTGAGCAAGAAACATGGCCACCATCCACCAAAACAACTTTGCAGGGGCTATTCATCCAATTGTGATAAAACTTTCAGCGAGTCTTCAGATCATGTGTTTTCACATTTCCAGTAGGGGGAGACACAAAACCTTTAACAACCAGCTAAGTTGACGTATGTGCCACAAACGCCAAGAATATTGAACACATTTATTATGCGAAAGTGACTTTATAATGATAATATTGTGTTGATGAGCACATGGCGACATGGCTCATGTGGTAGAGTGGTCGTCTCCCAACCTAAAGGTTGCGGGTTTGATCCACCGTCCCCTCGTGTTTGTGTCAGTGTCCTTGAGCAGGATACTGAACTCCCAGTTGCTCCTGATGCTGCGTCATCAGTCGGTAAATATGCTAACAGTGTCAAAGTGAAAGACCATTTAAATGTCATCTCCCAACCTTGTTGAGGAGCTCAAAGGCTCGCCTCTGATGCATGCCTAGCTATTTGTGTATTTGCCCAGCACTTTGTGAAATAGCAGGCTTTGCTCCACATCTTAAAATTCATCAATCAGCTTATTACGTTTGATCATTTTGTGTTTCTTCAGCAAATAGGCTAACCTAGCACTGGGTGACCAAATGTCCCTTTTTCCCAGTCTTTTTCTGACTTTAGAGGGCACATTTTTCCTGACATGACATTAAAAATATTATGTTACATTCCAAAACTTTTTTGACCACAGGTTCCTGTGTCGTTCTGTTATTGAAATCATTTTCTTGCCGCTTTTTGAACATTATTCCTTTTGGAATTTGTGTCTTTGGTTATAGATAGTATTTTGTAGTATCACAATTTTTTATCTCTAAAAGCAGCTAAAATAGATTGTATTTGTAGCTTGGACACTTTGTACTAACATTGCTGTGTGTGTGTGTGTGTGTGTGTGTGTGTGTGTGTGTGTGTGTGCGCGTGCGTGCGTGCGTTCTTGCAGGTAATTACTCTGGAAGGCTGGGTAGACATCATGTATTACGTAATGGATGCCCACTCTTTCTACAACTTTATCTACTTCATCTTCCTCATTATAGTAAGTACACGCGCACACACACACACACATACACACCATGTTAAACCTCGAGAGACATACATACACACCTTGATACTTGAGACTCCGAGCAGAAATGTCTTAATGCACATCAAGTGCTGTATCTCACAGGCTGGACTAAAAGGATCTCTTATGTGGCGTAACCTTACTCCTGATTCTGAATGTTAAGAGAGAGATCGTGTTGCATATGCTGTGAAAGCATCCAGGTGTGATCGCACGTCTTGTCACATCCAGGTAGGATCCTTCTTTATGATCAACCTGTGCCTGGTTGTCATAGCAACCCAGTTTTCCGAGACCAAGCAACGGGAGCACGCCTTAATGAAATCAGAGCAGCGCGCCCGCCAGCTCCACCAGTCTGCTTCCACGCTGGCCAGTGACAGCCAACCGGGCAGCTGCTATGAGGAAATGATCCGCTACCTGGCCCATTTGGGCCGTAAGGCGTGGCGCCGCCTGACCCGCTTCTTGGCCCGTGCCACCATATGCCTGCGCTGTACAGGCATGTGCCGACAGGACCGGGGAGTCAGCCCCAGAGGGGTCGGAGTCGGGGAGATGAACGGGCTGGCCCATCGGCATTCGGGTCACACCCCTGTCGACCTGTCGAGCCTTCATCAGCTGTACCACCAGCGCCACCCACTACAACCGGAGCGTGGGCTCAGTTGCGGAGGGAATGGATTTAATTACCCAGTCATCTCTCCACTCGTCAGTCACCTGGATGCAAAGGGTCAGGATCATAAGAGGATTGTTGCCATGGACACCAACAACAGGCTGCCACAGCTGGTGCTGGAACACGGTGAGAAGTCTCAATATACGCATTTGAATGCATGAGAAGATATCATTTATTGTCATAACATAGAAATACATACACTTGACGCTGGTTGACTTCCAAGTTGTTCTCAATCCAAAATGATTCTTTTACAGTTGAATTCAAAGTGTCAAAGTGTGGCTGTCGTAGAACCTTTATTAACTCCACAGTCAATGTTTTAGGTCACATTTTAACATTTTTCCAACGGTCATAAAAGTGGAAAAATAAGTTAACCACTGTTTAGTTAAATGCAAAAACAATAAAGCTGTGTTAAGGGGAACTGGCATAACGCAACACCTATTTATCTCATACCAGTTTAAAAATATGTTAGCTATTCCTAATAGTAATGCTTTATTACCTGTTATGCAGGTGTAAAAATATGTTAGGCACTATTCATATGAATGTGTAGAAACAATAAAACTCAATTAAATTAATAGCAATACGTCAAAATGCGATATTAATACAGTCAAACCTCTGTTTTTGTATGATTCGGTTTTTGTCCAAATTTTGCCTCTGTTTACGTGCACTGCCCTGGTTTTTGTGTACAATATTGAAATGGAGTGCCCTGTGCGTTGCTGACTCACTCACCATGCCTTTTTTTATTGCGTGTGACTGCTAAATAACTCGCCATAGGGCCCTTGGATAATTTTGGGGAGCTGATTTCGAACATATTATTTTTGGTAATATGCTCACTCCCCCTAAAAATGCCAAAAAGTATATACAAACAATTTCTAATCTGCCTTCTGTAGGCTAGATTTGCAGCTGTGAAAGCCAGATTCCTGCTGAAACTGCTCATTTGGCATTGGGTCAGTGGTCCATTGAACTAGGTGGCATTCTATCTTGTTGAGCTTCACTTCTCTTGGCGGTCTTAGTGCAGTTGTCATACGGCAGGATTTCACCAAGACGTAAAAGTGATGGAAAAAAGGTATCAGAGAAGATTGAATGTCATTATGATAGCAGACTGCTGGAGTTTGATACGTGAATGTACGGATGCTGAACACTTGAAAAGAAGGAAGCTGTTACCATAAAATTATTCATCCATCCATTTTTTATTCCGCTTATCCTAATTAGGGGGTATGCTGGAGCCTATTCCAGCTGACTTTGCGCGAGTGGCGGGGTACTGGACTGGTCGGCAGTCAATGGCAGGGCACATATAGACAAACAAGCATTCACACTCACATTCATACCTATGGACAATTTAGAGTCTCCAATTAACCTAACATGCACGTTTTTGGAATGTGGGAGGAAACCGGAGTACCCGGAGAAAACCCACACACACACGGAGAGAACATGCAAACTCCACACAGAAATGCTCAAGCGGAGATCCAAACCCAGGTCTTCCTGACCTTCTGCCTGTGTGGCCAACATGCTAACCACATGGCCACCGTGCGGCCACCATAAAATTATGTTCTAAGTAATTTTATTTCCTCCTCTGTGCTTGATTTATGCCATATCCATCACTTAGTACCTGCTTTTGTCTTCACAGCTTCACATTAATTTATGCATTCAGCGTGCAACAATAAAAAGATAAAAAGATAAGATCCATTACGACAAAGCCAATGTCATTTATGAAATCTGCGCCCTCCGATTAGCTAAAAAGTACAGTTTTTTTGTTGTTGTTGTTTCTGCAACCTCATCAAATTTTGTCGACCTGTGTAATTGATTAGCATTGTTTTCTGCATCTAAAACTACAATTATACTCTATGAAATGTATTTATTGTTTGTATTTTTGGGGGTCTGGAATGGATAAAGTGGATTTACATGATTTGCTCTTGGAAAAATTACCTCAGTTTTTGTGCGTTTCGGTTTTCATCTGACCTTTTCGAAAGAATTCATGGGGGAAAAAAAGAGGCACCACTGTCTTATGTTCTGTCATATTTTGCGAGCCACTAAAACAATTCTACTCAATGTTAGGCAGGTGTTAAAAGCTGATAAGATAGCAGGTGTAAACACCTTGTCAGTTATTATAATTGGCTACAAAGCTAAGTACCAGTGAACAAACATTGCACTACAGCATGAGGAGGGACATCGTCCCGTTGAAGGTATTATTGTCACACACTGTCATCTTACCAAAAGAGGCTTTATTTGAGGCTTTGCAGTATATATTGGAATAATAATGGTATAAAATAAACTTTATAGTCTAGATTTAAAATGCAATGTTAATATAATTGCTTAAAGTGTACAAACGTTTACAATTTAAAATCTTCATTGAAAAAAATGTATGTTTTTTGTAAACATTAAAGACAATTTGGAGTTTTCTTTATGTATAGTGTGCGTGTTTTTGTGTAAAGACAATTTTGTCTTCATTGAACATCATATACGTGTTTTCATAAAGACGGTCTTTTCTTAAAGACCAAGGACAATTTAAAGTTTAATGTATGCACTTCTGATACAAATGTTGAGAGCAGTTGAAAAATGTCAAGAATGTACATTTTGCACTGTTGGATGTTGAGAAGGTTCTAAGTAGAGCTTCAAAATGCAAAAAGAAGAAATGGAAGTGAGACAAAAAATGTTAAGAGTAAGCATGAAATAGGCTGTTCAAAAGCTGATCAAAAGTTAAAAACCACAGCTGAAAAAAAACAAACCCCTAAAATAGAAATAAAATGTAGGAAAAAGGAGTGAGTGATGAGTAGCTGTGTCATTCTCGTTAATGAAGTGAAAAATGGGTTTGGTCCTGCTAGATGCCAGTGTTTCCAGGAGGCTAGTGGCAATGTTGCTCCAGGTGCTGAAGATGGCTTCATGGAGGGCATCCACTGTCTGGAACTCATGTCCATTTTTGTAAACTTCCCTTGCCATCCATCCCCAAATGTTCTCCATTGGATTTAGATGCAGGATGGCCCTTTTGGACCATTCCTTTGTGAAGTGCAGCGTTGTCCTGTTGAAAAAGCCACTCGTTACCACATAGAGGGATGCCCTGCACAACCTGAAGCTCCATTGTTCCAGTGAAGGATCATGATGGTGCCCCCTCAACTCTGTCGTGTGGAAAACATCACAGGTGGGATCCCCTGGTCATGCCAGTAATGGTGGAAGATCAGGACCGTCGAGGGAGAAGAAAACTTTCTTCCACCATTCAATGTCCCATGTTTGGTACTCTTCTGCAAATTCCAAACGCCCAAATGAAGATGTTTTTCTTCATAAAAGCCTTCTCTGGCAGATGGTGTCTGATGGTAATTGGACTGCACTTGGCACCAGTAACAACCTTCATTCGGGCTGAGGATGGTCCCGTGTTTTGACGGACAGCCAATGGGATCCTCCGGTGACATTTTTTGGGGTCTACCACTTGACTTTTTTTGTTACATGAGCTTCAGGATGTTTGAAGAAGTTTGAAATGACTGTCTTACTGCGTCCAATGTCAGGCCATGCTTACATAGCTCAACAACCCACCGTGTTCAAAGAGAGAAAGCTTTTTTGTCTTTGTCATCAAGAGATCAAGACAGTGTGAATACCTGACACTAAATCACATTCAATCCACATTTTTGCCAACATTTTGCCTTTTAAAGGCTGTGCCCTTCAACTTTTCATGAACAGCCTATTTCACTGTAATGCTTCTTTACAATAAATTGCTTTTTTGTCTCACTCCCATTTCTTCTTTTTGCATTTTGGTGCTCTACTTAGTGCAGAATGTACATTTTTGCCATTTTTCAACTGCTCTTAACATTTTGAGCAGGTTTGTCTGTGTTTTTGTACAGACAATTTAAAATCACGGACAATTTGGAGAGCAGTATATAAACATAGTATGTGTTTTTTTGAAGACAATAGTCTTCAATCAAACCAGCGTACGTGTTCACAATTGACAATCTTCATCAAATGCAGCGCAAGTCTTTTTGTAAACGTCAAAAACATTGAGTTATCGATGAGCTGACGTTTTTCTGGACTCTTCCATCAAATGACGACTAGCACGACTGCAGTATCAGTTTTACATAAAACTAGGGATGCTCTGATCGATGGGCCACCAATCAATACCAGCCTATTTCCTTGAAAAATCATGTGATTGGCATATGCCAATCAACGCAGATCACAAAAGCTGATCACCTGTGGCTCGAACTATTGCATGCTGCAGCCATCCCTGCATGCAGTGTATTGTCTTGGGTAGCATCCTCCTCCCACTTTAGTTGACACTGCGCAGGTGTGCCAAAACAGAAACAATCAAGTCTTACCTGCTAACACATGCCATGAAAAATATCTGCCGGAGGCAGCACGTTAAAAAGCTTTAATTTAATACGGCATTTGAAGAACAAACCCTTAACGGAGTATGGTGAGTTTTCCCGGCTCACAGTGTGATCATCTGTCAAATTGGCAGCTAATGCATCCTAAATGCTGCACAACACCGCCCGTATGTGCGTGACAGTCTGTGCATATAACCCAAAAATAATCTCAGCGATGGAAGACACCAGGTTCACCGACTGCTCTGTCAGTTGGAGCCCACCTATGTGCTACCTGGAAGTCCTGCTAGAGCTCCACCAATGTACTCCATCTCACATCCAACATCTCCTTAAAGAAGGCGTCTCATCCTCTAGGTTCCACCAGTGATATATGTTCTCTTGAAAAAGTAAGTCAAATAGTATGGGTGCAACCAGAAATTCTGGACCCCATGAAAAAAAAATCCCTCCCTCTTTTTATTAATTAATGACTAACTTTATTAGTAATTACCTGTTTTTTCCCCTTGGCAGTCAGGGGACCTTGGAATTGTCCTGACTTTTCCCCTTTCTATGGCACCCCTGGCCGATAGCACTCATCATAAATCCATCCATCCGTTTTCTGTGCCACTTAACCTCTCTCGAGTCACGGGTACGCTGGATCCTATCCCAGCTGACTTCGGGCGAGAGGCGGGGTACACCCTCCACTGGTCGCCAGGCAATCGCAGGCCACAGTGAGGCCCTCATCATAAATCAATTGAAAATTTCACTCATGGATGATCTGTATCGTAATCGGCAGCATAAAACCCTGATCAGAGCATCCCTACATAAAATGCATCCAATTTGTCTACAATGCACTAAGAAATGATAATTGTAGCACTAACAAGCCAGTCGAAGTGTTTCAATGCGCTGGGCACGTGTTCATTATAATTGATGTCTGCAGGCAGGAAGTTTCTTTGCAGCCCACATTACGTACAGTTACACATCACAGAGCGACTTGATTGGATTTACCGCCTCACTCCTCAGTGGTCGTGATGACGACGGGGGGAACCGCTCGTGTCAGATTACTGTTTTTATGTCATAGATGTGTTTTTTCTTCTTTTCCCCAAGCGGCTCGCTAATGATTGTGCACAAATCTTCTTCCCACTCCCCCCAACACACACACACACACACACACACACACACACACACACACATCCTTCTTGTAATAAAGTGAAACCCCGCCCCCTCTTGCACAAAGCATCCCAACAGCAGCTTCAGTGTTATTGACTTTTTTTATTCCACCAGAAATTAAATGAAAATGCGTGAACAAAGATTGGAAGGAGGTCACCACAACTCATAAAAAAGTGCAGTCAGTGATCTTCAGCTAGGTGTACACAATGTAGAGTATTCAATATACTGTAATTGAGTATTTTACTTTTTAAATGATCATACTGCAAATGACTATAATACCATATAATACCACTATCTTAATATAGTAATGAAATGCTTTTATATACATCAAACATTTTCAATGAACGTAGAGTATTAAAGAAATCTCCTGTATGTGTTTTCAGAAGGCAATGTTGAGTTTTCAGGAAGCCGAGCATACATGTTTTTGTAAACATCAAACACAATTTTGAGCGTTAGATTAATTTAACATGCTGCACTGTGGCCTAACGGTTAGCATGTTGGCCACACAGTCACGAGATCGGGAAGATCTGGGTTTGAATGTCCGTTGGGCATTGCTGTGTGGAGTTTGCATGTTCGTGCGTGGGTTTTCTCTGCGTACTCCATTTTCCTCTCACATTCCAAAAACATGCATGTCAGGTTAATTAGCGACTCTAAATTGTCCAATGTGAGTGTGAATGCTTGTTTGTCTATATGTGCCCTGCCATTGGCTGGCGACCAGTCTAGGGTGTACCCCGCCTCTCTCCCGAAGTCAGTTGGGATAGGCTCCAGCATACCCGCGACCCTAGTGAGGATAACCGGCATAGAAAATAAATGGGTGGATTAATTTAACATTCGTTTTGTGTAAACATCAAATATTATTTAGATTCTTTCATGAACGAGTGCGCATGCTTTTTGTAAACATTGTTGTGTTTTTTTTGTAAAGACAATTTAGAATAATTAATGAACTTCGGTATGTTTTTCAGTGGAAACAGTAAAAACAGCATGTGTGTTTGTACAGACAATCTGGAGTCTTCAACTAACCTAATGTGCGTGTTTTTGTAAAGACAGTTTAGAGTGTTTTAGAGTGCAAGTGTTTTTGTTGTGTTGTAGTATTCAATGAACCTAGCATATGGGTTTTTGAAAACAGTTACCATGAAGTCTAATTGTCATCCCCTACGGCATGCATTAGTGTAGGCTGCAGAGAGTACAGTAGTGACGAGTAAATCCTTCATACCTCTTCATGCTCAGGCGGATGTGTCGCCCATCCGGCGCTACTGTTGCCGGGCGAGGTGCCCATGGAGTCCTCGGCGCCGTGTCCGTACTGCAGCTACTACAACCAACGGTGTGACCCCGAAAATGTCAATGAGGGGCCCGATGACCGTCAGCACGGCCACAGCAGCTCACTGGCCTGCAAAAGCCCGGAGCCTTGCGGCAGTAGCAGCCCCCACCTGGGCGAGGGGCTTGTGGCTCGCGACACGGGGAGGAGGCGGCTGTGTGAGCATTGCTGGGCCGAACTCAGAACCAAACTGGAACTGATTGTGGGCAGCCGATACTTCAATAGGGGGATCATGATTGCTATTCTTATCAACACGCTGTCCATGGGCATTGAGTATCATGAACAGGTATGTTTTTATTGTAGCTGTGTGTGTGCGCGTGTGTGTGCGGTGTTGTGGGCGGGCCTCTTGCAGGTCCTACTGGACTGTAGTTTGATTGAAAATGGACGTGTTAATGACAGCAAGCATACCCATGTCAATAAACACACCCTCCAATCAACATTTCCTGCATGACACATGGGATCGTGTGCGTGTGCGTGTGTGTGTGTGTGTGTGCGTGCGTGCGCGCGTGTCAGATGATGGAGGAACTCATAAGACCTGAAGTGTTAATTAAAGTGTGACCCTGGGACACATGAGAGAGTAAAATTGCAGTAGAGGAAGAAGAAGGAAGGTTGATGATTTGTTGAGGGAGGGAAGATTGCCTTTTTGCCCTATTTGCTGTATGATTTATAAACGAGCGATAGAAACATAGTATCGAGACACAGCTTTTAATCAATGAATTAATCAATCAGAGGTTGGATGAGAAGGTTGAATTCTTAATTCTTCATTGCAGGCAAGATATTTTTCTGCTTGTGGGAAGACTTTTGAGGAAGGCCCTTTTCTGTTTCAGTGCACAAGACAAGGTCCATAAAGTCATGTTTGGGGGAGTTTGGTGTGGAGGAACAAGCTGCAATGCAAAAACTGAAATCTAACCAAGATTAAATAAATATATAAAGATACTTATTTTTAGTATCATATTTTTTCTTCCCACACTAGACCAATTTGCTTATCTTAATATGTACTCAAATGTGAGATGCTATATACTGAAAAAAATATAATTAGTTAATACAAATAGTTTACATTTTCACAACATTTTTTTAAATAATTGTAATCTTTTATAATTTTATAAGATTCACAGCGACAGTATATGCAAACAACTTTGGTCTTGTTGCAAGAGCCATCTGCCAGGGCTTTGAAGCTAAACTTACCATTCAAAATACCCTTTTCTTTCTCCATTTCTGCTCATTATTTGTTCCCTCTTGTGGCTCCACATCCACTGCTCCCTTTCCTCAAACTACGGTGTGGGCCTATGGTAAAACAGGACGTGTGCATGTTAATCACACGTCAAAAAAAATAGTGCCGTTAAGGGACATTTATGTTAACTTTGACAGCCCTAATTAATACACATGAATGTGCATTTGAATTATTACTCTCTATTAAATACTGTATACTGTAAAATACAGCTGGAAAAAGTGTTACACAATAAGTCATGTAGAGATGATAAATATTTTCCCCTGTAAATGTACAGTCACACTAGAGTCCTGTGGGGTGCTGTGTAGATTAGCCCTTGATTAGCCCTCCTTTACAGTCATCCCTCACTACATTGCACTGTCAGTCTATTGCGTGTTTTCAAAAATTAATGAATGAATAAATGATCGCTGTTTTGTGGTGTTGTGGTCTATTATTAGTACTTTTAAAAATGCAGATTTAAGCAAATTGTACGAATTCATGGCCTAAATTAAGCATTTTCAAAAAATGTTCACAACATTTTCATAAAAATGTTCTAAATGAAGGAAAATACAAATATAAGACGTGATATGAAGTGTATTACAGTATCTGTGACTTGTTGTGTGAGCCTTTAAGAAGCGGGGCCTGGGAAGTGACGTGTGTGACATCGGCTCGCTAGAGTTGACTGTTAGCTGAGTGCTAGCAGCAGATTTGCAGTGTCGAGAGTGGCCGACAGTAGCTCCTGTGTGAATGTTCACTGAATGTGTTCTCTGCCCGTTAATAAAGCGATCGAAGTGCATCGTGAGTCTCTCCTTAACCATAAACGGCGGCAGTAGAGTAGTATTCTCCACTGGTCTTCGGATGTCGGTAACGTTACATTGATAAGACAATTGCCACCAGGAAGTAGGCTATGTCAATGCTAACGTGTGAGTCTATCTTGTCTTATTCATGTCTAATATGGCTTATTTGGCTTATGGCTTATGTCTACTATATTGGGCAGTAGTGTGAAGGTGACTTTAGGGGTGTTACTTCATGTCTCTAATAATGTTAAAAAAGTGTAATTTGAAGGAGGTAAACAGGTTTTCTATGTCTTATTTCCTCTTATTATTTCTAATGTATTTGGAAATAGAAGTGTAAAGGTGACTATAGGGGTGCTATTTCATGTCTGGAGGGCTCTAATAATGTTGAAAAGCTTAATTTGAAGGTGGTAAACAGGTTTTCTATGTCTTCTGTGTCTTACTTTCTCTTATTATGTCTACTATATTGGGTAATAGAAGTGCACAAGTGACTATAGGGGTGTTATTTCATGTCTGGAGGGCTCTAATAATGTTAAAAAGCTTAATATGAAGGTGGTACAGGTTTTCTATGTCTTATACAGGTATGTCTTATTATATCTACTATATTGGGTAATAGGAGTGTAAAGGTGACTATAGGGGTGTCACTTCATGTCTAGAGGGATGTAATAATGGTAAAAAGCGTATTTACAAGGTCATAATAGGTTTTCTATGCTCTAATTACAGAACTATCCCATTTATTAATATTGAGTCCGACTTACTGGAAATTCACTTATTGTGGTCGAGTCTGGAACCAGTTAACCGCCATAAATGAGGGATGACTATACCTTTTATTTCTGCCACAGTATGATTTTAGAGTTGTAGTGTTTCAATCACTGCAGTTCAAAGTACAACATCATGTATTTGTTGTACTGCAGCCACACATTCCCTCATTTGAGCAAATGTGACGATCCAGACACCAATCTGTTTAGTCTGGAACACCTTGGAGACTCACTCCCCTGAGAGAAATCTGTGGTTCCGCCAGATGCCACTGGGTATGCTCACATCTTGGGGACACACACTCACACGCACAGACAGACATATACTGAAGAATATTGTATTGCAGTAGTCACGTCTGCTTGAACGAATGTAAGAGCTTCTTAGAAAAAAAGTCCTCAAAGGTTGAATACTACTGAATGAAGTGCCAAGTCTCCCTAAAGTCGTCCCTGGCTCGGTGCCTCTGTGTTGGAGTCATCCCCGGTGAGGGTCATTTCCCTACGTCTTCGGGTTGGGGAAAGGGTCCTGACTGTCGTTTGTTCTTGTTCGTCGAGTCTTCAGCTCTCACCTCCGGCAGAGCTTTGCCTGCATCCCGGGGGAGGACGAGGATATTGAGTCCAAATGGGCTCTATTCCGTGCCTCCATTGCTGAGGCAGCCGATCGGAGCTGCGGCTGCAAGGTGGTCGGTGCCAGTTGTGGCGGCAAGCCCCGAACCCGATGGTGGACACCAGAGGTCAGGGCTGCCGTCAAGCTGAAGAAGGAGTCCTATCAAGCATGGATGGCTTGTGGGACTCCTGAAGCAGCTGATAGGTACCGGCAGGCCAAGCGGCACGCGGATTCGGCAATCGTTGAGGCAAAAACTCGGGTGTGGGAGGAGTTCGTTGAGGCCATGGAATACGACTTTCGGTCAGCCTCAAAGAGGTTCTGGCAAACCGTCCGGCGCCTCAGAAAGGGGAAGCAGTGCCCGGTCCACACTCTTTACAGTGGGGACGGGGGCCTGCTGACCTCGACTGAGGATATAGTTGGGCGGTGGAAGGAATACTTTGAGGCCCTTCTCAATCCCACTGACATAGAGGAAGCAGAGGCTGAGGACACGAACGCAGACAGTTCCATCGCCGCGGCTGAGGTATCTGGGGTAGTCAAAACGCTCCCCAGTGGCAAAGCTCCGGCGGTGGACGAGTTTCGCCCTGAATTCCGCAAGGCTCTGGATGTTGAGGGACTGTCTTGGCTGACACTTCTCTTCAACATTGCGTGGAAGTCGGGAACAGCACCTCTGGACTGGCAGACTGGGGTGGTGGTCCCCCTTTTCAAGAAGGGTGACCGGAGGGTGTCTTCCAACTATTGGGGGATCACACTCCTCAGCCTCCCTGGGAAAGTATTCCAGGATGCTGGAGAGAAGGGTACGACTGTTAATCAAACCTCTGCTACAGGAGGTGCAATGTGGTTTTCGTCCTTGTCGCGGAACACTGGACCAGCTTTACACCCTTGCAAAGGTACTGGAGGGTACTTGGAAGTTTGCCCAACCGGTCTGCCAAGGCCAAGGCTGCCCTTTGTCACCGATTCTGTTCATAATTATCATTTTGTAGGCGCAACCAAGGTGTCAAGGGAGTCCAGTTCGGGGGCCTTAGGATCTCATCTCTGCTATTTGCAGATGATGTGGTCCTGATGGCCTCATCGGGCTGTGACCTGCAGCGTTTACTGGGATGGTTTGCATCTGAGTGTGAAGCTTCTGGGATGAGACTCAGCACCTCCAAATCTGAGGCCATGGTTCTCAGTCGGAAAAGGGTGGATTGCTTCCTCCAGGTTGGGAATGAGGTCCTGCCCCAGGTGGAGGAGTTTAAGTATCTCGGGGTCTTGTTCACGAGTGAGGGAAGTTTGGAGCGTGAGGTCGATAGGTGGATCGGCGCAGCGTCTGCAGTAATGCGGTCGCTGTACCGGACCATCGTGGTGAAGAGAGAGCTGAGCCGGAAGGCAAAGCTCTCAATTTATTGTTCGATCTGTGTTCCCACCCTCACCTATGGTCATGAGCTTTGGGTCGTGACTGAAAGAACGAGATCGCGGATACAAGCGGCCGAAATGAGGTGTTTCAGGCATTCCCAGCTGGGAGAAGGCCCCGGGGAAGACCTAGGACACGCAGGAGGGATTATGTCTCACAGCTGGCCTGGGAACACCTTGGTGTCCTCCCGGTGGAGCTGGAGGAGGTGGTCGGGGACCGGGAAGTCTGGGCTTCCCTACTAAGACTGCTGCCCCTGCGACCCAGACCCGGATAAGCGGAGGAAAATGGAATGGAATTTTGGTAGAGCATAGAAATCCTGTTTACCACCTTCTAATTACGCTTTTTAACAATATTAGAAATGAAATGCCAGCGGTCAGCAGATGTCACCGCAGAGCGTGACAGTATCCCCCCCAACTCAACGGACGTCACCCGGCAGATTCCCAGGCTTGTCGGGGAACTTGCAGTAGAAGTCAGAAAGGAGGGAGGGGTCGAGGATGAGCGACCGGGGAACCCAGGAACATTCCTCAGGACCGCCACCCTCCCACTCAGTGAGATATTGGACACCCATGCCCCGCCTCCTGGCATCCAAGATCATCTTAGCTGTATAGGCGTGATGACCCTCCACCAGCCGGGGGGGAGGTGGAGGTACCTGAGGAGGAGAGAGGTCACTGGTAGCCACAGGTTTCAGGCGGGACACATGAAAAACAGGGTAGGTCCTGAGAGATGCGGGAAGCTTCAGTCTGGCCGATAGCGAAGTTTACCATCCGCTCCACCTCAAAAGGTCCAATGTACCTGGGGGCCAGCTTCCTAGAGTCCACAGCGAGCGATAAGTATTAAGTATAACCATACCTTCTGTCCTGGCTGGTAATTTGGCGCCGGCTTGCGCCGGCGGTCCGCCCACCTGTGGTTGCGCTTAGCGGTGCATGAGAGGGCAGCCGGAGCGTCTCGCCACACCCGATGGACCCGGCAGAGGGCGGCGGCCACCGACGGCACCGTAGACTCTGACTCCTGGGAGGGCAACAATGGAGGCTGGAAACCATAGACCACATGGAAAGGAGACAGCCCAGTAGATGCACACATCATGGTATTGTGTGCATACTCACCCAGGGTAGATCCCGAGACCAGGACATAGGATGCAGGTGAGAGACACACCTTAATGCTGACTCCAGGTCTTTGTTAGCCCGCTCTGTCTGGCCATTGGACTGGGGCTGGTAGCCCGAGGAAAGACTCCCAAGGACTTGCAAAAGGCCTTCCACAAAGTCAAAGAGAACTGAGGATCTCTGTCCCAAACCACATTTAGTGGCACGCCATGCAACCGAACCACATGCTGTACGAGGAGTCTGGCAGTTTCCAAGGAGGAAGGAAGCTTGCGCAGGGGGATGAAGTTAGTGAATTTAGAAAATCTGTCCACAATGGTGAGTATAGTAGTGAACCCTCTAGAGGCCGGCAGACCGGTGACAAAGTTCATAGCAATGTGTGGCCAGGGGTGGGAAGAAATGGGAAGGGGCCGCAACAACACCGCGGGTGCTTGATTGGAAGACTTGTTCCTGGCGCAGACAGAGCAAGCAGCCACAAAACTCTTTGTGTCGGCTGGAGGGAGGGCCACCAGAAGCGTTGAGCTAGAAGGAAGGCCGTGTGCCAGGATGATAGGCAACTTCAAAACAGTGAGCCCAAATAAGGACCTCCGAACGGAGGGCCGGGGAACAAAAAGACTCGCGGCCGGGCAGTCTGCCGGAGGGGGTGTATCCTTAGTAGCCTCTGCCACCCTTTTCTCCACCTCCCACTGAAGACCCCCCTGGATGCGGGAATGGGGAAGGATGGTCTGCGGGGAGTGGGTCTCCACAGGAGGAGCGAACATTCTGGACGGTGCATCAGCTTTGCCATTCCCTGAGCCAGGGCGGTAGGTCTGCGTTGAGGCCCTTGTGTCGATGAGAATGCAAATAGATTGCCCCTCCTCCCCCTCTCAAGTTAGCGTACCTTCAGGCGCGCTCCCGTAGGTGGTTGTCCAGCCGGATAGCCACTGAGATGAGCTCCTCAAGGATCCTGGTTTCATCGCGGGCTGCCAATTCGTCCTGCATGCAAGAACTGAGGCTGGCCAAGAATACACAACGTAAAGCCTTTTCGTCCCAGCCGCTCTCCACTGCCAAGATATGGAACGCGATGGAGTGTTTCGCCACCGAGCCGACACCCTGGCGCACATCCAAGAGACGCAAGCCGACTTCTCGCTCCCTCATAGGGTGGTCAAACACGCTCTTGATCTCCTCCATGAACTTCTGCAAACTGTTGAGGAGTTCCAGTGTGCTCTCGCAGATAACCATGGCCCATCTGGCAGCGTGACCCGACAGTAGGCCAATTATGTAAGCCACTTTGGCCGAGTCATTAACATAGGTCTGGGGCTGCTGATTTAAAGACCAAGAGACAATGATGAAGGAAGAGTCTGCACCTGCCAAAGTCCCCCTCATAGATATGAGGGGGACTTTGGCAGGTGCCACACCCCACGAGATCGTGGGGTGTGGCAAATTGGGGTCCCGTGGGAGAGGGCTGGGGTGCGGGAGGGCAGGTGGACCAGAAGCCAGCGGGTGCGGGGGGGAAGTGGCGACAGAAGGACCCTTTAGGCGGGAATGCATGTCCCAGGCCAGGGTCGAGAGGTTCTCCAAAGCCTGCTCGTGACGGCTAAGCATGTGGCCCTCGGCCTGGCCCTGGGCCAAAGTGAAAGCACGTATTGTTCTGCATTTTGTGTTCTCGCTGAGCAGCGGCGGATGCTGTTGACAGGTCCGCCCCACCCTCCCCAAAAGGAGTCACAAGCCGACAGAATGATGTGGAGCTCTATGCATTGGAAGTGCAAATGAATCATGCATGCGTGCGCGGCGGGGGTTTAGCTCGTCCTGTTTCGTACAGCGAGATCTAAAACAAAATTTTTTCTTAATCTTCATTGTTAGTCTATTTCTCCCCTTTATTTCCATCCATCCACTTTCTATGCCGCTTCTCCTCATTGGGGTTGTGGGGGTATGCTGGAGCCTATCCCAGTTGACTTCGGGTGACACCCTGGACTGGGCGCCAGGCAATCGAAGGGCATCTACCCTTTATTTGTAAAATGAAATTGATTATCTTAAAATTCTTTGGGTAAATGTAAGCAATTGATAAGCCTGCTGTATTGCTGTATTTATTGTGCAGCTCAGTTGCTATTACATATATTCACCAGAAGAGTGATGCACCACACAGAGTCTTGTTAATGTGAGCCATAGAATAAAAACACAGCACATCAATTGTGCTAATTTAAAAAATTCTCAATAGTCAACCTGTGATGGGAGAACTTTGAGGGGCGCTGACCGAGAAAAAATATTATTTTATTTTTTAAATTAACAAACCAAGAATCAAGTTTATTTGTAGTTGTAAACGTAATGAAGGTGTTTTTACTCACATTTTTGTCTCTCCTACGAGGTCATGCTTTTTTACTACAGTATTTTACAAATCATATGCAAATGATATATAAATTAGACAATGATGTAACCTAGCGATTTCTAGGACAGCCGATAGCTACTTTTCTTATGAAAACTTGGCAACAGTGATAGCGAGTGAGTGATATTCGAACCGCGATATATCGAGGGATTGCTGTCCTCTCAGTTGTATATTATAGTGGTAGCTCGGTTAACGTCCTCCCCGGTTAGCACATTTTTTGGTTAACAACCAAAATTTTGGCTAAAATTTTGGTTGTTAATTTGGCTAAAATTTTGCCTTGGCTTGCGTTCGCCCACTTGTTTAGCGTCCAAAATACCGTCCGGTTTGTTTACGCTGCCATCTTGGATCATGCGGCTAGGACAAAATCTTGCCATACTTGCATGCAATGCATTGTTTATAACAGAGTTGTAGAGACATGTGCGAAACCAAACACATGGACCATACAAGAGAGGCAACAAAAAACTAGGTAAAAGTGATGTTAAATGTTCAGTTGTCTATTCATTTGACATTTGTAATTATTTTGACATCATTTTCTGCATGTAAAACTATAATTATTGTCGATAAAATCTGTTTTGTGTTAATATTTTTGGATGTCTGGAAAGGATTAATTGGATTGACATTGTCAATGGGAAAATTTGCTTTGGTTAGAGTCTGTTTTTGTTTGAGTTAGATGTTAACTAAGACACCACTGTATAATGCAAATACGAATGGTTTCTGCTATTGATTTGTTTGGTTTGGTTTGGTTTAATTGTATTTGAACATGCATGCAGGTTACAAATGAATACATCTAATGAATAATTTCACAGTTCCACGTACAAAAGGAGTAGGAAGAAGCAAAGCTTATTTAATCCTACCCCCCATCCATTCCACATCTTGTATAGTACATATTATTCACTTCCTGCATTGCATGTAATATTTTTCAGTGTAATAATAAATAAATAATAAAAACAAGCATGACAGAACAATAAGTATAATAATCAAGACTCTTCTGCCTTATATTTAGCAAACATCAACGCTTGTATTGTTTTTTGAGTTCGCACATCTTGATACATTGTTTGAGTTCCTTTCCATAATTTAATTCCTGTGGGTTTTCAGCGTTGTTCTTGCATATAAGTGTTTTAAATTTAATTTTCCTCTAAGATCATATTTCTCCTCTTTTATAGAGAAATACTGTGACGTTTTTGGGTAACAAGTTATTGTTAACTTTATGCATTATTTTAGCAGTTTGAAAATGTAGTAAATTAGCAAATTTTAATATCTGTGATTTTAAAAATAAAGGGTTTGTATGTTCTCTATACGCGGCGTTATGAATTATCGTCCCCCATCTTTTTTGCAGTACAGTGAGTGAGTGAAGATTCATTTCTCCACACAATACATTAGATATGCTAATATTAAGGAACAGTACAGGATGTGGAGTGATTTTTGATCAAGAACATATTTTGCTTTATTCAATATTGAAGTCCTTCACGCCACCTTTTCTTGTATATTTTTTAGATTTCCAACTCATTTTTTTGTCTACTATAATTCCCCCGAAATTTCTTTTCTTTTCTTTCACTCTTTCAATATCCACTCAGTCTATTTGTATTTGATCGTACGTATCCTTTGCTATTTCCAAATAGCTTGATTTTAGTTTTACTAAAGTTCAAGGATAATCTCTTTTTATCAAACCATGTCTTTAATATGACCATTTCATCCTTGACCTTTTTAATTAGTTCTTGTGTGCTTTCCCCAGAACAAAAGGCAGTAGTATCATCCGCAAATAAGACCAACTTTAAGTCCTTTGTTACTTTACAAATGTCATTGATATACAAATTGAACAGTTTTGGTCCCAATATTGGCCCCTGTGGTACTCCACACGTGATATTTAAGAGAACGCAATTTACAGTAGAGAGAACTAAGACAAGAAAAGGCATCCTTGATAGTTAGCGCTGTCGTTTTGCTGACCAAAGTGCTTGGTATGCTTTTCATTCTTTATAAACACACCACTGTCTTCATGTGTCTTTAGCCACAGGAGCTGACTGACATTTTGGAGATCAGCAACATGGTGTTCACCAGTCTCTTCAGTCTGGAGATGCTCCTTAAAGTCCTCGCCCTTGGGCTCTTTGGGTACATCAAGAACCCTTATAACGGATTTGACAGCATCATTGTCATCATCAGGTAGCGGGGGCATGCAAATGGCTTCATTGGTCTGAATGAATGGTGCGTTCAGTGTGTTTTAAAAACACCTTGTTTGTGTGTGCCAGTGTGTGGGAGATTGTGGGCGAGGCAGAAGGCGGGCTGTCTGTGCTGCGGACTTTCCGTCTGCTGAGGGTTTTGAAGCTGGTCCGCTTCCTGCCGGCCCTGAGGAGACAGCTGGTGGTGCTGATGAAGACCATGGACAACGTGGCCACATTCTGCATGCTGCTCATGCTCTTTATTTTCATTTTCAGGTGCTATCTCATATTATCAAATTAGTGGACAGACTGTAAATGCTGCATTTAACACTATTGTTCACATAACAGCAGTCTACTGTCGTCGCCGGGTGTTCCCCTTCACGCTATTAATGCTGACTGAGCAGTTTGCCCTTTACTGCTAGTACAACATTGGTTTCACTTTCACATGCACTACAAATCATTATTTAAAGCCTAGGTCCCAACTGGATGTACGATTTTTTTCGCCGTGCAATTTGTGGCGTTCCCCAAATCACTGCGTTTTGTGGTGACCATTGCTGGAGATGAAATTCTCCACAACCTACTAAAGGTCAAAGGACCACTTTGAAAATTAATTAAGCCAATTTCACCTCCCCCTTTAGTGTTAATCTCCAGTTATGAGAAGGAAAGAAGACTCACACACCAAATTAGATTTACAAAACATATTGAAAAATAAGTCAGACACTATCTTAACAGTCTTATGGAGCCCCGGACCCCGTCTCATGCACCGGTTCCCTGCTCCTCCAGCAGATGAGAGCGATCGGTAGTCCCATCTGCCGTTTTATACGTTTTGTTCAGATCATTGGCGCCAGTCTCTCCAACGTTAACTTTCTCCCGGATTCCTTGACGAAGCTTGTGCGACATCAGCAGTTGGTAGCCGGCTCCTTCGCTGACCCGATAACACTTGTCCTGCACATATCAGCACCGATTTTGCCTAACTACCTCAAGGCTCAAGTTTTTCTCTGTCTGTTTCCTTATCTAGTTGTTGATCCCAGCTGGCCTGCACTATGTGTGAGCTCTCAGTATTTAACCTTTGACACATTTAAACAGTTGTCATTTATACAGCTACTTATTTAATAAGGCATTGTTTCTATAAACTACATGTAATCATTCACTAAGTTATTAGATTAATTGATTAAACATTTATATCTATACTGTACTTACTAATTTTAAAGCACTCAGCAATAATCCAATCAATAAACATCAACGCAAACAGTTA
Organism: Dunckerocampus dactyliophorus; assembly: GCF_027744805.1. Lineage (NCBI taxonomy): Eukaryota > Metazoa > Chordata > Actinopteri > Syngnathiformes > Syngnathidae > Dunckerocampus > Dunckerocampus dactyliophorus. Next base: position 3,673,323 of record NC_072824.1, read on the forward strand.
TTCTAAAATCTACTTGTAATCATTATTTACCCACTCAGTAAATAATTTATAATATATAATTTATAATATTTTTGATAACACCATGAAGGAGAAAGATCACCGTACACCCAACGTACAACCTGCAAGTTGAACATGAGTACCACGCATGAAATCTGAGGCTGTTGCTTCATTTGTACCCCCATCGCATGTTAGTTGTAAACTTACCTTCGAACTTGCAATAAAAGTACTGACCTTGCGTTCCACGCGGGCTTCGTATGAAGGTTGCAAGAACTACGAGCGAGCTGTACGGTGTGCATACCAATCACGTAAGATCCGTACCAGAAACACGATTGGTTCTGCACATGCGTGAGACCTACGTGACTTCCTCCACACTGTTTTTTACAACAGAGCTTCTGCAACGTGACATACGTGATATTTGTTAGTCTTTTCAATTTATGAATAGAAATGGTCAAGACATCGCCAGCATTCACCAACTGTGACGTCATGCAGCACATGCGCAGATGTATCCGGTCACGTCATGCATAACATACATACATAACAGGAATTAAATATAAATATATATTTACATATATATTACAGTAGAGACAAAGCAAACAGAGGAAAAAACAAATATACATTGGTAAATACAAACACAGATACAATAAAGCTTTTAATGCAAAGCCGTAGGCAACCCTGCAGCTTTATATGCCCGCGTATTCGTGCCATTGATGCACTCTCGCCGTATGAGCAATGCACGACTGGCTTACTCAACACATTGAGCATAAACAAGAAACACCTGAATGTGTGTTGGCCGCACTAATTACGTATGTGGGGTGCACGTGTGGCGCACGGCACACAGAAGAATTTACATTTTGCCCGATCCTGACACCAGCAAAACGTACCAAAGACACACATTGGCCGTACGGGCGATGCACGAAGATGTACGAAGAGAGTTTGTCTTGCAACCTGAAAAAAATTGAAGCAGTGCATAGAGTTTGTTTGACACGACAAAGAATCTCTGCGGCCGGTCTACGGCTCAAAACTCAACACGTCACACGCTCGCCGTCCGTGCGTTTCTTGCGATTTTTGCACATTGACCGGCTGTAGGGGCTAACTTCCTCTCTCCAATTATTGCCTGCTTCCAATTAACCCCCCGTCCTTAGCTTTAAAAAAAAAAATGGAGCATTTACGGTAAAGTTTACAGTACATACAAGGTTACCATATGATGAAAAATCATCTTCTTTTTTTGTACAGTATCTTGGGGATGCATCTGTTTGGATGTAAATTTGGTCTGCGGCAAGACAGCGGAGATACGCTCCCGGACAGAAAAAACTTTGACTCCCTGCTTTGGGCCACAGTGACTGTCTTCCAGGTTACACACACACACACACACACACACACACACGCGCACGCACACACGCACACGCACACTCCTGTTGATACACAAAGTAGTTGTTTGCCTGTATTTTATTTTGAAATATTTAAAACAGTGACAGTTTGTGTTTTTGGCAGCAGGCCAAACAATCAACTTTATTATTTTAATGCAATCCCGCTATTTTTCCCTCCACAAATTAGAACACAACCACTTCCAATGGCAGAGTAATAAAGATGCACTTCAGCAGCAAGAACAAGCATCATTACGAGCATCATTACTGTTCAACTGGCACAGACATATTAAGTTCTTTGTTAATGCCGGCCTCATTACGTTGATAGGAGGTATTCCACTTTTGTTTGCGCTGTGCTGAAAATCATTTTATTTCATTTTATTACTTGTCATTTTACACCAATAATAATAATAATAATAATAATAATAATAATAATAATAATGACAAAGCAACAAACAGGATTTTTAGGAATGTTGGTTGACCGCACTAAAGACTCGAAACACACAGCACATATGCATTGTCAGTGAAAAACATACGTTAAGTTCTTTAAAGGTTAAAAGGAGCTATAAGGTTAATAAAAAAATTGGATGCTCCGATCAGGGTTTTATACTGACGATTCCGATTCCCATCATTCATGAGTGAAATCGGCCAATATGGATACCGATCACCTAGATTAAGTGTACATTTTTAAATGTATTCATGATAACATATATGGGAGAAAAGTTGGGACAATTCCAAGGTCCCCTGACAGACGGGGCCCCAAAAAAAGGTAATTATCAAAAAATAAAAAGGGGGGCTCCAATGTGATTTTTTTTTTTTTTTTTTTCCATGGCACTCAGAATTCCTGGCTGCACCCCTGCTATTGGAATATGATATGAAAAAAAACCCATAAAATCACCTTCATTTAGACAAAAACATATTTGATTTACTTTTTCAAGAGAACATACACTACCGGTAAAATGTTTTAGAACACCACAATTTTTCCAGTTATTTATTGAAATTCAGGTTGTTCAAGTCCAATAAATAGCTTGAAATGGTACAAAGGTAAGTGGTGAAGTGCCAGAGGTAAAAAAAAAAAAAAAAAAAGGTAGGGTGACCCAAAACTGAAAAATGTGTATTTGACAATTCTACAAAAAGGCCTGTTTCAGGGACAAAATGGGTCAGCAAGCAAGGTTGATCAAGCTTTGACAGTTGGTGCAACTAATTTCTACAGGTGTTCCAAGTTCTGGAATACTTACTACCTCTTCTGTCTGCATAAAAACAGTGTTTAGAACACACTGTTTTTACCCTCATGAACATCAGTTGAATAGCTTTGTACTGGAGAAAGTAATTTGTTTCTACAAAAATGGCAAGAAAAAAGGGAATTAACAATGGAAGAGAGACAGATCATTTGAACACTTAAAAAGATTGAACAACACTTAAAATGTAGTTTTTTCCTCCAGGGAAATTGGAGTGTTCTAAAGCTTTTGACCGGTAGTGTACAGTATATCACTGGTGAAACTTACAGTGTATGAGACGCCTTCTTTAAGGAGACTTTGGATGTGGGAGTACATTGTCTGATGGAGCTCTAGTAGGACTTCCACGTAGCACGCAGCGGGGCTCCAAGTAAGAAAGCAAGCCCGGTGTCTTCCACCGTGGAGACAGGCTGGTCGTCTAGTCTGATGAATTCAATTGTTTTTCAGGTTATTTGCTTTAGACTTCTGGCTGCCACGGGCGAGAGTTTTGGCTACATTATCTGCCTTGAGGCGGGAGATGTGGAACACCGGGTGGCACTTAAGGGACGCTGGAAGTTTAAGACGTGCCGTCACTGGGTTAATCATACGCTCCACTTTGTAGGGCCCAATAAATCTAGGTGGCAGTTTCTAAGGCTCCCCCCCCCCCCCCCCCCCCCCCCCCCCCACATGCGGACCACATGCTATATCAATAGTTTGGCCGTCTCCAATGAGGAGGGGCGCTTACAGAGGGGGATGAATTGAGTCGATTTGGAAATCCTGTCCACAATCCTCTAGAAGAAGGTAATCCAGTGGCAAAGTCCGCAGCGATATGAGTCCAAGGTCGAGAAGGTATGGAGAGGGGCTGCAACAGTCCCGCAGGGGCCTGATAAGAAGGCTTGCTCCTGGCACAGATGGTACAGGTCGCGACGAAGCTCCTGGAAGGTCAGCCACCAGAAACGCTGGGCCAGAAAGAAGGCCGTCCGCCTAGCTTCCGGGTGACAGGCGATCTTGGAGGCGTGGGCCCACGTCAGAACCTCAGAATGAAGGTCCGCCGGAACAAACAGTCGGTTGGGGGGGGCAACCTGCCGGAGGAGGGGAATCCTTGCCAGCCTCAGTGACGCGCCTTTCAACTTCCCATCAGAGGGCCCCCAGGATCCTGAACTGGGGAAGGATGGTCTTAGGGGAAGAGTTCTCCGGCACAGGTGCAAACATCCTTGATAAAGCATCGAGCTTCCCATTGCGTGACCCTGGGCGAAAGCTGATGTAGAAGTCAAATCTGGTTAGAAATAGTGCCCACCGTGCCTGTCGGGGGTTCAAGCGGTGGGTGGCAGGGATGTAGGACAGGTTCTGGTGGTCTGTGTAGATGGTAAATGGCTGCATAGTGCCCTCCAGCCAATGTCTCCATTCCTGAAGGGCCAGTACCACTGCAAGGAGCTCCCGATTGCCGATGTCATAGTTCCTCTCCGCCGGTGACAGGCGTCAGGAAAAGAAGGCGTAGGGGTGCAGTTTCTGATCCAAGGTGGAGCGCTGGGAGAGCACGGCCCCGACCCCTGAGTCGGACGCGTCAACCTCAACAAAAAAGGGGAGCGAAGGGTTAGGGTGTACTAACACAGGCGCGGAAGTAAACACTGCCTTAAGACATTGGAAGGCCCGGTCCGCCTCCGGCGATTCAGAGGTTCCGCCACCTTAGTAAAGTTCCGTATAAAACGACGGTAAAAGTCAGCAAACCCCAGGAACCTCCGCAACAGCTTCCTTGATATAGGAGTGGGCCACTCGATCACTGCCTGAACCTTGGCAGGGTCAGGTCTAAGTTGACCCTTCTCCACAATAAACCCCAGAAAAGGCACCGAGGATGCGTGAAACGTACATTTCTGGGGCTTCACGAATAACCGATTCTCCAGGAGTCTTTGGAGAACCAGTCGAACCTGCTGGAAGTGTAGTGAAATGGAGAGAGAAAAAATTAAGATGTCGTCCAGGTAAACAAACACAAAGCGGCCAATAAAGTCACGTAGGATGTCATTAATGAGGCACTGGAAGACGGCAGGAGCATTAGTAAGCCCAAAAGGCATAACACGGTACTCAAAGTGCCCGAGTGGTGTATTAAAGGCCGTCTTCCACTCATCCCCCTCTCTCATGCGCACCAGGTGATAGGCGTTGCGCAAATCTAGCTTCATAAAAATCACTGCGTCATGCAGCGACGTAAACGCTGAATTGAGAAGGGGGAGGGGATACTTATTCCTGACCGTGATTTTGTTGAGGGCGCGAAAGTCGATGCATGGGCGCAATGAACCGACTTTCTTTTTAACGAAGAAGAAGCCGGCCGCGAGAGGGGAAGAAAAGGGGCGGATATGGCCAGCGACCAGGGCGGTTGAAATATATTCCTCAAGGGCACGGTGTTCGGGCTGAGAGATAGACAGACGTGAAGAAGGTAATGGCGAACCGGTAACAATTTATGTTACGTTATGTAAAAGACATCTTGTGCCAACTTTGACATAGTGGTCGTTCTTCTTGTTTGTTTTCCTGTGTACCGGCGGAATAGCATCCTTTTTCAAAATGCATTTATACCGTACTTTCAAGCCAAATGCTTGTTGCAAAGGTGTTCCTTCGAAGCAGTCTTCATTGAAATGATCACTGCAAAGGACAGAACTCGTGGCCGTCCATCTGTCTCTCATTCTCTGCACAAAATGATCTATACTGTTACACAAACACGTATGTTGGGCACGCTGAAGATTACATTGTCTTGAATGTTTACGAAACCTCTTATGACATATCTGTTAGGTTAGGTTCATTGACGACTCCAAATCGCATTCGAACTTTACAAAAACACGTACATTGGGTTTGGAGAACGCTCAAAATTGTCTTAACGTTTCAAAAACACATACTGTATGTACAATTTGCTAAAGATTATCAATTGTTGTCAATGTTTACGAAAGTTTCAAAATAATCTAACATTACAAAAACACCTATGTTTGGGTCTCTGAAGAGTAAATTGATGTTGGTGTTTATGAAAAACATACATTATGTTCTCTCTCTCAAAGTGTCTTGACATTTATGAAAATACCTATGTTAACGAAGATGGATGGATGGAAGTTTGCTGAAGACTAAATTGTCGTCAATGTGTACGAAAAATACATGGTGACAATGTGACAAAAACACCTACGTTGGCGTTGCTGACTACTAAATTGCCTTCAAATACGTTAGGTTAGGTTCATTTATGACTCCAAATAACATTCGTTGTTTACAAAAACACGTACTTTAGGGTTGTTGAAGTCTCAAAATTGTCCTAATGTTACAAAAACACATACGTTCGTATTGCGCCAGGCATCTGGTCAGGATGCATCCCGGACGCCTCCCTGTTGGAGAGGTGTTCAGGACACGTCCGACCGGTAGGACGCCTCAGGGAAGACCCAGGACACGTTGGAGAGACTATGTCTCTCAACTGGCCTGGGAACACCTCGGGATCTGCCGGGAGGAGCTGGACGAAGTAGCCGTGGAGAAGGAAGTCTGGGCTTCCCTGTTTAGGCTGCTGCCCCGGGGACCCGACCTCGGATAAGCGGTAGAAGATGGATGGATGTTGGCTTCTCTGAAGATGAAAAATGACCTATAATGTTATGAAAACACACATGCCGGCTTTGCTGACAACAAAGGGATTGTGTGTGTGAGACACTCATTCACTTTAATTCAGTTTGTTGACAGCTCAAAGTTGTATACGTTTATGAAATCATGTATGCTAGGTTTATTGAAAAATAATTTGTCTTGGGTGTTTAACATTTCCAACAGGACTACCTCCTAATGGAGGTAGTTTACATACATGTGCGTCCAGTAAACATGTCTCCCTCTCCTCTCGTCTGCAGATCCTCACCCAGGAGGACTGGAATGCCGTCCTGTACAACGGCATGGCATCCACCACACCGTTGGCTGCTCTCTACTTTGTGGCCCTCATGACCTTTGGAAACTACGTCCTCTTCAACTTGCTGGTCGCCATTTTGGTCGAGGGCTTTCAGGCCGAAGTAAGGACTGCTTGTGCTCGCAATTTGTGTTTAAGCTACTTAAAGCGGCGGCGGCGGCTCAGTCGGCTGTGTTGTGCTGATGATACCAAAGCTGAATAATCTTGCCTGCATGGATTGTATCGCCGTGGTTGTCGTGTCGGACACACACATATCTACACAATGCTCTCCAGGGCAGCCGTGTGTTTGCTATCGCCTGCCATTCACAGCTGGTGAGCTTTTGTTGTTTCTTTTGTCTGTTTTATCTCCACCATCAGAGAATACACACACACTGCCTAAGCCGTCTGTCTCCATCTTTCTAGTGTGAATGCTAATTTAATTTAGCAAAGCTTTATTGCTGTGACGACAGGAGATTGCCGCCAAAAGTCGTCAGCCTGCGGCCCGTCTGCCTCATCGCTGTTTGTGGCTTGCTCTCCCCATCTTACTCATCGTCTTGTGATTGTCAGGAAAGCAAGCTGACACACTATGCTTTTTGTTGAAGATGCAAAATAGACTTCAATCTTTATGAAAACGCATGTTGGGATCAGTGCAGACACGAAAAGGTTTGAAGTTTACAATAACAAGTACTTTAGGCTCACTGAAGACTTGAAATACTGTGCAACTCTTACAAAAAGATGTACATTAAAGATGTACAGGGCCCACTACAGGACGTCGGACCCTCAGGCCACCCTCATGGAGCCTGTTTCTGATTGTTTGGTCAGAAACATTCACACCAGTGGCCTGCTGGAGGTCATTTTGTAGGGCTCTGGCAGTGCTCATCCTGTTCCTCCTTGCACAAAGGAGCAGATACCGATCCTGCTGAGGGTTGAAGGACCTTCTACGGCCCTGTCCAGCTCTCCTGGAGTAACAACGTAACAATAACAGCTGTCTCCTGGAATCTCCTCCATGCGTCCAGGTACCGCAGTGATGGTCCAGATCTGGGAGGAGATCCCCCAGGACACCATCCGTAGTCTCATTAGGAGCATGCCCCGACGTTGTCAGGCATGCGTACAAGCACGTGGGGGCCACACAAACTACTGAGAATCATTTTGAGTTGCTACAATGACATTTTAGCTAAATGGACCAGTGTGCTGCATCATTTTTTCACTTTCATTTTTGGAGTGTCTTTGATTTCCCCCCTCTATAGGGTGATCATTTTCATTTCTATCAAATTATGTGGCATCATTTTGTTACTAATACATCACCCACTTATTATCAGGAAAGATATTCAAGATCATTTTTCCCTTAATTTAGATCTGATGTGTTTTCAAAGTATTCCTTTAATTTTTTTGAGCAGTATATATACACTAGGTCCCCAACTTACGAACATCCGACTAGCGAACATTCGCGGATACGAACACAAGCCGACTGGTCTATATTTTTTTTTATTTTGCCTTGTAGTCAGTCGCTCAATCAGTATTTATACTGCTACTGTACATGCTTGACCAGTAGAGGGCACTGTGACACTGCTAATGGGACCAATAGTTACAGGCAGACGGGGAGGAGAAGTGAAGAAAAGCTACGTTGTAGCTTTATGATACAACCCGGACAGAGCGTGTGATTAAAGTTTATGAAGAGTTAATAGGCCTGCTTAATTCTACACCACCCACAGAACACTACCTCTTCTAGAAGAGTCTAACGAAGACGACAATTTGTCGTTTTTTCAATAACTCCTCCACCACGACGACGTATGCTCAGCCACTCCTCTTCAAAGGTAAATAACATTTATCATTACGTATTATTATATCATTTTTATTATTGTTTTTTTCATTAATTATCCTCGTTTAATATTACTACTGCATCCAAACTCATATTTACATACATACACAATGTATATGTATACACGTACAATTGTGTTCGGAAGTTGGGGACCTAGTGTGTGTGTGTGTGTGTGTGTGTGTGTATATATATGTATGCACATTTGGAAGTTGAGGTTTTAAGTAGAGCTACAATATGCAAAAACAAAAAGCATTTTGAAAAAGTCATTTATTGAAAACAACTATACTAAAATAGGCTGTTTATCAGCTGATCAAAAGTTTAAGACCACAGGCTATAAAAGCCAAAATCTGCTCCAAATGTTCATTTTCTGTCAGGCATTCCCACTGTCATGCCCTCCTGATGGTAAAGCTAAGAAGCTTTCTCTTTTTCAACGTGGTGGGATTGTGGAGCTGCATAAGCAAGGCCTCTCGCAGCGTGCCGTTGCTGCTGAGGTTGGGAGCAGTAAATCAGTCTTTCTACATTTTTTGAAAGATCCTGAGCATTATGGAACAAAAAAGTCAAGTGGTAGACCCAAAAAAATCACACCTGCGCTGAGCCGGAGGATCCGATTGGCTGTCCATTAAGACACAGGGTGGTCTTCCACTCACATTAAGGCCTTACTGGTGCCGACTGCAGCGCAATAACATCAGACGGCATCTGCGGGAAAAGGCTTTAAAAAACAAAAAAATTCAAAGACCTTGTCTCTTTTAACGCCACAAAAGTGCCCGTTTAGACTTTGCCAGGGAGCATCAAACATGGGACATTGAAAGGTGGAAGAAAGTTTTATTCTCTGATGAGAAAAAACGTAACCTTGACGGTCCAGATGGCTTCCAACGTTACTGGCAGGACAAGGAGATCCCACCTGAGATGTTTTCTACCCGGCACAGTGGAGGGGGGTCCATCATGGTCTGGGGTGCTTTTTCATTCAGTGGAACACCGGAGTTTCAGGTGGTGAGGGGTCGTCAAACAGATGCAGATGTTGCAGTGGGCATCCCTCATGACCGAGGGCCCTCGTCTGTGTGGTAACAGCTGGGTTCTTCAACAGGACAACGCTGCAGTTCACAATGCTCGCTTGACAAAGGACTTCTTCAGGGGGAATAACATCACTCTTTTGGACCATCCTGCATGTTCCCCTCATTTAAATCCCATGGAGCAGTGATCCCCAACACTCGAGCTGCGGTCATTTGGTACCGGGCCGCACAGAAATAAAAAATAATTTCCATGATGTTTTAATTTGAAAAGTGTCCATTCTCTCTGTTACATCTGTCTCACTTGACGCATATCCATTGTGTGTGTGCTAACTTTCTCTCGCTGCACAGACTACTACTGTATTTTTACCATTTTTCTTTCACCTCATATTTGGTGTCAAATGCTGATACTATGTGGGAATGCATAAAAGTAAGTTTTGATGACTTATTGAGTGCTAATATGCACATTATTATTAAAGATTTTGAACTGTATACAGTGTATATACTGTGTGTGTGTGTGTGTGTGTGTGTATATATGTGTGTATATATATATATATATACTGTATATATGTATATATTTGTATGTATGTTTATTTATAAAAACACGTTAGATTAAAAAGTGTCTTTGATGTTACAAAAACATGCATGTTAGGTTCCCTGACAACTCTAACTGGTCAATGTCACATACAGTCTGCTAAGTTCTTCGAAGACTGGAGGTGGTGCCAAAAATCCACTTACTTTAGGGTTTTGTGATTGTCAGGGAGGCGAGCTGACACATTGTGCATTGTGTCGTTTGTTTAGGGTGATGCCAACAGATCAGAGACAGACGACGAAAGGCAGTCGCTGACTTATGAGGATGAGGAGAAGCTGAGGGAGATGTACGCCGCAGGTACAAACTCCTCATGGTGACACAAACACCATGTCGTCACTACAACTCTACAACTGGTGTGTGTGTATGTGCACATGTGACCTCAAGACCTGAAGATCCAGGCCATGATCCAGAGCCCCAATGGTCTCCTCAACCCGAAAGCCTCCATGCCGCCGCCTCTGTCCCTCCCCGTCATCACGCACACTGCAGCCACGCCGACCATGATGTCCAGTCAATCGCGACGCGCCAGTGCTACCTCCATGGACGTTAACAGCCTGGAGCAACAGAGGTCGCCGGTGAGCTTTCCACCCGTTTATTTGTTAGTAGGTTAGTTTGTTAGTTTGCAGGATTACACAAAAATTACAAAATTGCTAGACACCGTGGTTCAAAAACATCACTTAATTGGTTAATTTAGAAAGTTATTTTTTGTTGCCTGATGCAAATTGGCCTTTGTGAGTGTGCCCTGACTATTAAAATAATTAGGATAAAAATCATATATTATGCTATCTTGATCATTTTTGATGACAAAAAATACGAATTGTTACACAAAATATTCTGTTGATATTAATTAAATATTGTTATAATCAAGCATTGAATCATTTGTACAACTGAAAAGAAGACGGAAAGACAGTCAGGAACTTTGCTAGACTGTGCGCTAACTTGGCGCTTTAAATTTGAATGTTCTGAACACCTATTTCCAACCTACAGCTGTCCTTTTGTAATAAATAAGCATCCTGTTGAATAACATCTTTCAGTGAGTGAAATAGTGACTAACCAGAAAATGAATCCTATCATATTTTTTTTAAATTTAAAATACATACTGTACATAAATAAGTAAATAAATAAAACAAAACAAAATAATCAAGTAAAATGAAATGAAATAAAATCAAAAGTCCTTTTAGTAAGCCAGACTGGGAACACGTCATTGTCCTGCTCTGCGTTGTAGCCTGTGTGACAGTTTATGTACCCTTTTTATGCATTAGTTCCTGTTCAATGCTCTTATTTTGTCGTGCTTCCTGTTTTGCCCTGTCTTGTGTTCTGTCGCTTTTCTCCTTTTGTCACCCGCACCTTCTGCTAATTTTAGTTTGACTTCTATTTAGTTCAGGCGGCTGCTTCTGTGTTTGTCGGTGCATTGCTTGAATGAGCATTTCACGTGCTTGAAGCCTGTCAGTTGCTGGATCCCTTTTGCTGCACTGCAACTATTATTAAATATATACATTTTCACCTTCATTGGGTCTCGTCTCTCCATCCTGGGGTCATCTCCAGCATTACCATCATGCTGTCTTGTGGCAGAATGCGCCAACGACGAGACAACCTTGCAGAGATGGACTTATGAAACTGGCAGGTTCAAGGTGATGGAAGAGGAGAGTATGCGATTCACTCCCGAAGAGTTGGAGACGATGCTGTGGAATTCCCATAGCGTGGGTTTACCCAGGCCCCGCCACTGACACACCGGACCGGCCGCGCCGCAGACGCATGTCTTGGCCGGCACCAGCAGGGTCTCCACAGCATCCACAGGTGGAGTCACTCCCTTCCTCCTCGCCACGACATGCCGAGGAGCAGCAATCCACGCATGCTGTTCCTGTGCCAGCCCATAGCTCAGCCCACGACAGCCCCCGGTCAATGTCAGCACACCCCCAGCGTTCCTCGTCCCTACCCGCATGACCTCCAATGCAACGCCGTGAGGTGGTCAGTGCACCCCCCCACTCCCACACCTTGGTTCACAAGGCTTCAGACACGCCATGTACCCGCTCCAACACCCTCAGAGCTTGCACTTCATGGTTTCCGGACCCTTTCCGGAGCATGCACAACGTTAGCACTCGACGCCACTTGTGCCCACTCCATGCAGTCAGATGCCTCGGACCCTCCGGAGCCTACACCACGCCGCCTCAAGGTTCAGACCCTCCCAGTGCCCACACACTGCTTGAAGCTTCATCCCCTCCCAGTGCTGCGCCGCTTGAAGCTTAAGACCTTTCCGCTGCCCGCTCCATGGCTTTTCAAGCTGATCCCGGTGCCATGTCTGAGGTCCCCTGTAGTTCCGGTCGGGGCGTCAGAGCGGTGACCATACTTGTGACCCCTTCTCCCTTCCCTGGTTCCGGCGGTGGCGGAGGACAACGTCTGGAATCCGCCTTTGGAAGGGGGAGCTAGTACTACCAGCTGTGCGACGGAGGACGTACAGCCCGCTCCACCTGGAGTTCCTGTCCTGGAGTTTTCTTCACACCAGTGTAGCACGCTGGTGTGCTACACCTGGAGTTCCTGTCTGGACGCCTCCCTCACTCCAGCTCGCTCCGTCTGGAGTTCCTGTCCTGGCATCCTCCTCAAGGCAGCGTTCTACGCCTGGAGTTCCTGTCGCGGCTCAGCTCAGGCCCTCCTGGCCATCCCCTTTGGGGTTCTACTGGTTCCACCAGGCTGAACGTCCTGGCCATCCCCTGGAGGTATCCTTCTGATTTCGTTGGGCTCACTGTCCCAGCCGTCCCCCGAAGGGGTCCTGCCGGTTCCTCCGGGTTCTCCGTCCCGGCCGTTCCACGGAGGAATCCTGCTGGCTTCGCTGGGCATGTCGTCCCAAACCCACCACCTGTCCTCCCACCACTCACTCCATTTTTGACCCTGGATTTTAAGGACATCTGCGATCCATCCTTGGGGGGGGGAGGGGGGAAGGGTACAGTTTGTTTGTGTTCTCTTTTTATGCATTAGTTCCTGTTCTATGCTCTTATTTTGTAGTGTTTCCTGTTTTGCCCTGTCCTGTGTTCTGTCACTTTTCTCTTCTTTTGTCACTCGCACCTGCTGCTAATTTTAGTTTGCCTTCTATTTAGTTCAGCCAGCTGCTTCTGTGTTTGTTGGTGCATTGCTTGAATGAGCATTTTACATGCTTGAAGCCTGTCAGTTGCTGGATCCCTGTTTCTGTACTGCAACTCTCTGCATCCTGGGGTTGTCGCCAGCATTACCATCATGCTGTTTTGTGTGTGTGTGTGTGTGTATGTGTGTGTGTGTGTGTGTAGATTCAATGCTAATGAATGACAAGCTTTTATATAGCCCATCTAGCTAGGGACGTGGTCAGAGTGGTATCGTGCATGAGGAAGGAGGTTTTTCCGTCATAATTTCATGAAACACAACTTCACAAGTGAGCGTTTGAGCGCCTGTGTCAAAAGTAGAGCAAACAGGTGAGGCAAGGCAGATAATAGATTTTTCTCATGTTGGGTGTTCATAAACACATATTATTGTTAGAACATCATTTAAAAATCTCTTGTACGTAATAGGGGACCTTTAAAGTCATAGACTGTAATGTAAGAACAAATGTATTGCAGCTCACAAAATCTGCTGTATGCTCAATGAATGTGGATCCTGCAAGACCGTAGCAAGAAATGGAAAAATAGTGATGCAATGCAGTGCTTTGAGAAGTCTTACTGCATGTGTCTGACCCCCACACAGCCCCCACTGGACAGCAGGCCAGAGAGCCGCCGCTCCAGCTGGGCCAGCATCGGCCGAGCCCCCAGTCTGCACAGGAAGAGCCAGTCAGGGGAGATGGACTCCCTGCTGTCCGACACCCACACAGGCTCCAACATGGGCTCCAGAGAACAGATTATGGACCAGCAGGACTACCTGCAGGTCCCCATGCTGCACACGCCCGACTGCAACGGTACCACCTACCACCTGCCTGACCACGACAACCACGACGCTCCCCACACGTCACTCTACCACAGCCAGCAGGAAGAGGAGGAGCTTGAAGAGGTTTGCTTTAGAAGTATTGACATTATTCACTGTACTGCCCAACACACAATTACTGTGGCACCATCGTTAGCGTATGGCCCGGTAAGTGAGTTTTTGGTTAACGTTGAAAATTTTTACACCGCAATTTTTCGTCAGTTTATGTTTATTCTTGGGTTAGAGGACAATATGTTGCGCGTCTTCTCATGTTATGAATCCACTGCATGAGTCCAACTGTGTTCTTAATATAGATTATTTAGGGCTGTCAAACATAGCGTGTTAACGTCGGTAACTAATTTATGTCATTAATTACGTTAACATTTTTAGCGTAATTAACGCATGCTCATCATGGGAAGCCACACCTCTGTTATGACGGCAGACGCCACACAGTCACACAGAGTCTGACCCGCTTTTATAATTCTGACTTGAACACATTAACAGCAATGCAACACCATATATGTATCTCCAACTCATAAACACGTCTCTCGTCGTCCTCGGAACCACACTCCTCAGCGTCAATAGAAGATGCATTCACAGACACTGCTCAAATCACAACGTCTTCATAACGCATATACAGTGTCTAAATAAAAGACAAAGAAAAACAATAAGTGTATATTCTTATCACTCACTAATGTAACTCTTACTGCGTAAGTACAATTTGCTGCATTTAAGTACGCTTGGAAATCCCAGAAAATTTACGCTCAGAACATGTCAATTTAACTTAAGTTACGTGGTGTTTTTGAACGCAACTCTTCCTGGATCATAACACGGTTAACGTGTGATTCAAATGTTGTGCCACTATTAAAGAGACTAGTGTTAGGCAAATACATTTTCAGACGTGCGGTATGTTTTAGCTTGAGTTAAATTTTCTTTTTTTTTTTCATTTTTTTCCTTTATCTTGTTGTTCATAAAATACAGTACAAATGAACATACAGATATTTCACACAGTTGCCAATTGGTGATTAATCATTCGTTAATACAAAAACTGTGATCAATTTTACTTCAATCTTTTGACATCCATAATATTCCGTTCATCCATCCATTTTCTATGACGCTCATCCTCATTAGGGTTGCGGGGGTATGCTGGAGCCTATCCCAGCTGACTTTGGGCAAGCGGCGGGGTACACCCTGCCAGTCGCAGGGCACATATAGACCAACAACCATTTACACATTCATACCTGTGGACAATTTAGAGTCGCCATTTAACCTAACATGCATGTTTTTGAACTGGGTTAGGAAACCGAAGTGGAGTACCCGGTCTCCCCGTGCAAACTCCATTCGAACCCAGGTCTTCCCGATCTCCTGACCGTGTGGCCAACATGCTAACCACTTGACCACTGTGCGGCTCAGCCCTAATATTTTCATCACAAAATGTACTTCCTTGTTAGCATTCTATTAGCTAGCTAAACAAAATGGCAAACTGAACCGGAAGTCAGCTACGTTATGTTGCCCGTCTATGATGTCATCAGCGGGTGACACATATTTTTATATATTCACATGCATAAAACAATTCTAAATGCATGTAAATGGTGAATGAACGGGATAAATTAACATTTAAGCTTACTTTTACCTTCAATGAAGACGTGACTGTTCCCAAAGACACCACACGGATGCCACCTTCCTGTTTTGCTATGAATTATTTTTTTCATTCAATAGTGATTCTCACCGTCTTTATCAAAATGCTGCCACCTGACACTACCTTTGGCTCTATTTTGCGTTACAGTTGAGGTGAGAAACAGCATTAAATTAAAAAAAAAAACTCATTTCAAAAAAGGAAGGTAATGGTGGTTGATCTCTCTGCCACATTGTGTCTTAGGGCAGTGGTCCCCAACCCCAGGGCCGTACGGGCCATGTTTTATTTTGAAAAGTGGCCGGATTCTCTGTTACATCCGTCTCACTTGACACATGTCCATTATGCGTGTGCTAACTTTATCTCATGCCACACCGATTTTTTGGTCCCAAATGCTGATACTATGTGGGAATGCATAAAGGTAAGTTTGGATGACTTATTGAGTGCTAATGTGCACATTTGTCTCAAGGTAATTCATGCTAGCACACTGCCTTTTACCACACACGTCAAACAGCCATGTAATCATCTCTCTGGAAAAACCTGGCTGGAACTTGAACTGGTGGATGGTGGGTGGACATTCGTTTTGTGCTTTTAATTTGATGTTATTCATGTTTTAGTTTTACACAATACATAATAAATAAGATAAATTAGATCGCTATCATGTACGAACCCTGCCCGGTCCGCGGCAGATTTGTGGGAACACAAGCCGGTCCGTGGGTCAAAAAAGGTTGGGGACCACTGTCTTAGGGAACAGGTATGTCAACAATCACGTCTGTGCTTCCATGTGCTTATATGTGTATGTATTTATATGCATTTCCAATTGTTTTCTACATGTCAAGCTATAATTGTAAAACAAAAACGTGTGTTTGGCTTTTTGGAATAGATTATTGAAATCTCCTGACCATCGAGCGCACTGGTTTATAAGCTGCACCCATTAAATTTAAAGAGAAAATAGATTTGTACATATATAGGCCGCAGGTGTCCATGTCGTAATTTTGGACATTTAGTACACAGAAACATCCATCCATCCATTTTCTATACCACTTCTCCTCATTAGGGTTGCGGGGGCATGCTGGAGCAGCTGAGATAGGCTCCAGCATACACAGAAACATGTTACGCAAAAGTTTTTTAAACTTTTAATTAAATAAATGCTGAACAGTGTGTGTAATATGGCTAGTTAAAGAGTAGCCTACCAGAATAGTCATTCATCTCTGTCCTCATCCTCCTCCTGGGAACCAACCAAGACAACCACTAAAGTTGTTCTCTTCATGTGTTGGAACCGAACAGCCCCACAATTCCCTCATCCAGTCTCTCTCCTTCTTTCGTTGTCGCTCTGTGTCAGCGTCCCCCCTGCCCCGAGGGAAATCAGCCCCCATGTGAATGAAAGACTGAATCTATAAAATACTTTGCCATTTTGACCTGAAAACGTTTTTGCGTGGATAGCCCCCCCCCAAAATATAACTGGACAAACAAACTTTTATTTAACTGCATCACAAAACAATGTAGGTGCAATGAAGGTGAAATGTCGCTAGACAATATTATTGTCAACATTTTTGGAGACCAGATAAACCACTAATGTTATGATAATGTACTGTATAATAAATAATAAACATATATGGTAATAATGCAATAGTTACTCTTAACATGTTTTCTTTCACTGTTGTAAAGTTGTGTAATTGTCGTTTGTGACATATATTTTCTCACATGCAAGCCGTACTAACATTTGCAGCATTTCTTGAAATACTGTCTTTTCAACTGTATTAAAGAGTACCATTTCTTTTGCGATGTTACATTTGTATTTACATTGTCGACCAAACGTCTCAGTAAGTGTTGACTGTTGGGACAAAGACTCTGCATCTTGATATGTAGTTTTTTTCCCAGATGGGAAAACTGGGTCGGGTGGATGTGTTTGAGGTAGGCAAGTTTGTTTTAATTTATTAATTGATGATTAAGAGATGATTAATTTATTTCTTTATTATAGCGAGACTTTTTTTTTTAAACAATAAATCTTGTCACATTTTAATCTCGCAAGTTCTTGCGACACCCCTAGTGATTAATTAATCATGTTTTTTTTTACTTATTTATTTGATTCAAATTTGTAATCATTTGACAGCCCTAATTATTATTCCACTTTACACAAAATAGAAACAAAAAAGTGAATCGACAAATAAAACATTTGGCAACTGTATGTACGCAAACAAATTTCTGCTAATTGGGTGTGAAAAGGGAGGAAAAAAACATGGCAGTTCATTTTGTAGCCTGTTATAGAAATGTACTACAAAGTACAAAATAAACATTTGAATCAGCTCATTTTGAAAGATTTTTCCAACGCAAAATCAGCATGTTACTCATTCAGCATCTATAAATACAGCATTGTGCAATTTGTTCATGTATGTGTTTTCCCCTTTTCTGCAGAGTTTGTATCAAAAGCTGCGTAAGATACTGGAGCCCTACGAGCCTCAGTGGTGCCTAGAGCATGAAGAGTGGTCGCTCTATGTGTTCGCTCCACACAACCGGTAAATCCTCGCCTTCCCGCTCTCATGTGCGGCTGAGTGATGTTCACGCGTCAAAACACACGCGCTGCCACACCGCGTTGTTTCTTCTTAGCTTCAGGCTCTGGTGTCAGAAGACCATCGGCCACAAGATGTTTGATCACATCATCCTCCTCTTCATCTTCCTCAACTGCATCACCATCGCCCTGGAGAGGCCTGACATCCAGCCGCACAGCATGGTGTCAACACACACGCGCATACACACATATTGCACAGGGTTGCACTCACAAGACACTTGATAATATTCTTTTCAAGTAAACAAAACATACAATCCCTAAAAGAATATCGGTACTCTTAAGTGTCACACAAGTGTAAAAATAAGTCAACCACCGTTCACATTATGGCGTCCAAACAGTAAAAACAAAAATCCACCTTAAGTTTAATCACAGAATGAAGGCAAAATGTGAAATCACCTACACTCAGCTCATCTTTTTTTTAAAAGCTCTTAAGTGCAAAAAGCACAGTATATTATAAATATTTAAATCTATACAAGTGTAAAAAGAAGTTAACCACTGTTAATAGTAGCCTTTTAACATTCTTAAGTGTCTTTCAAGTGTAAAAGAAGTCAAGCACTGTTAATAGTAACATTTTGCTATAAACTGTCATACAGGTGTAAAAAGAAGTTAAGTGCTGATAATAGTAACATTTTAACATAAGTTAAGTACTGTTAATAGTAACATTTTGATATTCTTAAGCTGTCAAACAGGTTGAAACAATAAATAGCCAATCTCCACAGTGATTATGACTGACAAAGGCATGATGTCACGTCATACATTTTCCAACATCCTTACTTGTCATCCAGTGGTAAAAAGAAGTTATAATGAACATATGAACTCATAGCTCTCTGACAGTGTGAATGAAAAGTATCTTTGGATACATTCATTACATATCATTACATTACATTGTCAATGCCAGCCTACCACAGTGACCGATTAGTGTACGTTAACATGAACCAGCTGATGAATACAAACCAAGGATGTCCGATAACATTGATTTTATTGTCTAAGGTTGGCATAAAAGTTACATAATGGATCATATCGGTAGCAGGTTTTCTGCTGATAATGATGTCTAAATAGTAGCACTGACTGCAAATGGGAAACAGGTACTGCTGCAGGACAACATTGGAGATTGGTAAAAAATATCTCATGGCCATATGGATGGCCTATAATACCAACTTACCTCACATGAAAGTGTGCTTTTTAAGAGGCGTAGAAGCGGCAATCATTGGTCGTCTGAGTGTTTTTCCAAGTGGTTTGGTAGAGTGAGGAGTTCATGCAAACGAATGTCATCTCATTATAATTTGTGCACGGTGGCGGTGGGGGTGCTCGTACAGTAATAACCCGGGGGGAGAGAGCCATGAATACATGAATAACAGTTGAGCTTTCAAAGAGCGAGAAGAGACTTCATCGTTCATTATGCGCTCTGTAATGACTTGTTTTTTTTTCTATGATAAAAATACTCATCTTGCAATGATGGTCTATCATTAAAAGGACCTACCAATATTACTCTTACTGTCAATCATATTTTTCACGTTAAAAAGTGTCACGATACGTCCAATAAAGTTGTACTTTTCCATCTATTTACCACCCCGAGGATTTCATTGATTTATCTCCATCTTCCCACTTGGCTTTTATTTTCTTTCATCATCTGACATTATTTTCTTCTTTTGAAACGACGGTAAAATGAAAGGGAAACTAAAACATAATGTGACAAATGTGTGCATGTGTTGCAGGAGCGAGTATTCCTCAGTGTGTCCAATTACATCTTCACTGTGATCTTTGTGGGAGAAATGATGATCAAGGTAACCGCAACAAAAGTCTCTCACATTGTCATCTCCTTCCTTGCCTCAGGCTTGTGTGTGTGTGTGTGTGTGTGTGTGTGTGTGTGTGTGTGTGTGTGCGTGCGCGTGTGCGTGCGTGCGTGTGTGTGTGAAGGTGGTAGCAATGGGCTTCTACTTTGGAAAGGGTGTGTACCTGCAGAGTAGCTGGAACATCCTGGATGGGCTGCTGGTGTTTGTGTCGCTGGTGGACATCCTGGTCTCGATGGCGTCGGCGGGTGGAAATCGCATCCTGGGTATCCTCCGCGTGCTGCGTCTGCTACGCACCCTGCGACCGCTCAGGTGTGTGTGTACAAGTTCATGCCACTTCCTGTTTATGCGTGTGCTTGCATGACTCGCTGTGTGTGTGTGTGTGCGTGTGTGCGTGTGCGTGTGTGTGTGTCTTGAAGGGTGATAAGTCGTGCTCCAGGTCTGAAGCTGGTGGTGGAGACTTTGATTACGTCCCTCAGGCCCATTGGGAACATCGTCCTCATCTGTTGTGCTTTTTTTATTGTCTTTGGAATTCTGGGAGTCCAGGTAAACACCCTCACATTTCAGCAACTATTGTTAAGAGGGTATATTTTGTCAAGGGACAATATTCAAATCAACACAACAACAAGTGAACGTAAATGGAACACACACACAGCAAGTATGTGAACCACCCTGACTATGTGGGTATGGAAGCATCAAAATAACGATTTAGGGCTGCAACTAATGATTATTTTAATAACTGATTAATCGGTTGATTATTTTTTTCATTAATCGAGGAATTGGATTAAAAAAACATATACATTTTTAATTTCCGCCTCTTTATTCAGAAATAGAAGATGTGGACAGAGCAAATGAGTTCACAAACACCAGGTTGCCGCTTGAATATTCTGTTAAAATAATGTTAAATAATAAAAGCCATAGTTGGACCAAATTAATATAAAGTAAAAACCTACAGTTAGTGGTTTTGGTCCGCAACGTATCAGAAAAGTCAACACTGATATGTGTGAAAGATAATGGGTCTGCTTTCATGGATGACCAAGGAAATAAATTTTTAAAAATCACATTTGAGAAGCTGAAATCAGAGCATATTTACATATTTAAATAAAAAAAGATTAATCCATTACCAAAATAGTTGTCGATTAACTGTGTACTTGATTAACCGTCGATTAATTGTTGCAGCATTATGATTACACACTAATATACAGGCAAAACTATATCCGCATATACAACCCGTAAGGCATGCGGGGTAACCCTGCGGTAGTCTTTTCATTCTCTGAGCGACAGGAAGCCAGTGCAGAGACCTGAGTACTGGCCTAATATGCTTATATTTCCTGGTTCTAGTCAGGACTCGAGCAGCAGCATTCTGGATGTACTGCAGCTATTTTACAGCTCGTCTAGAGAGCTCGGTGAGAAGGCCGTTACGTTAGTCTAGCTGCTGGAGACAAAGGCATGGATTAGTCTCTCTAAAACTGCCTTAGACACTATTCCCTTGATTTTGGCAATGGTTTTTAGGTGATAAAAAGCTGATGATGTTATTGATTTTATGTGGCTGTTAAAGTTCAGATCTGAGTACATTATTACTCCTAGATTTCTAACCTGATGATTAGGTTTTAGAGAAAGCGTCTCAAAGTGGCTAATATTGTAACTCTTTTTCTTTGTTTCTGTGGACCAAAGACAATGATTTCAGTTTTGTTTGAGTTAGCTGGAGAAAGTTGTTTTGATCCACACACTGATGCAGTGACAAAGTAAATCTGCAGGAATCCAGTTCTTTTTTTGATTATAATTTTTTTTTTATATAATAATACGTTCTCCCATTTTTGGAGAATAAATTGAGCAAGCTGCGGACCCCAACGCTTTCTGTTCACTCCTGTGATTATCTCTGCGCTGAAAGCCTATTAAAGAACTGTCATTCCCTCACCCTGCCACCGCATTCTGTGGTCCTCCGCACACGCAAATGTTACAGAAGGAACTGGCCAATAAGATGGACCACACGGAGCAAGACCCGGTAAAGAAGGCACTGCACAGCCAAGCGCAGCACTTGGGCAAACAAGAGGAGCAGCTCAGCACCTTGGTAACATGCCTCCAGGAATTGTTGGCACGCCAGGAGGTGATGGTGGAGAGTCTGGGCTCCCGCCTCAACACGCTGCTTGCGGCGCTTCCCCCGGGCCACGACTCCGCACCGGCCAGCCCGCCCGCACTGCCATCCCAAGCCACCCTCACCTCCAGCACACCGCTATCAAGAGTTTTCGGGAGACTCGGGCGAAGTCCACCCTTTCCTCACAGAGTGCGAGCTGCACTTTGAGCTGCACGCTGCCACCTTCCCTACTGAACGCGCCAAGGTAGCCTTCGTCGTTTCCCACCTCACAGGCCGAGCCAGAGCATGGGCTACGGCGGAGTGGAATCACCGCGCCCCCTCCAGCATAACCTATCCCGCCTTCGCTAAAGCACTGCAACAAGTGTTTCAGCGCAGTCCGCCGGGCAGAGAGGCAGCTCGGGCTCTCTCCACGCTACGCCAAGAGCAAGGCCGAGTCTCTGACTACGCCATAGAGTTCCGCACCCTGGCCTCGGAAAGCGACTGGAACGCGGCGGCTTCTTCCTCTTCCTCGGGCTGTCGGAGCACATCAGCGTTCACATGATCCCACTGGCACTACCCTCAAACTTGGACGACCTAATCAAACTGGCAACACGGATGGACAAGCAACTCACGGGGGAGCTCGACCAGCGCCGTAGACTCTCCGAAATCATCTTCCAGAGGACCACGGCGGGGAGCCACAGCAACCAGGCCAGCCCGCGCGCCGTGACCGACGCCACGCCTACCTGGACAGTGGAGGAAACCATGCAGTTGGGAGGAGGGAGACTCACCGCGGCGGAGAGGGAGAGATGGCGGCGTCGGCGTCTGCATCTACTGCGGCGAGCCTGACCATGCACTCCCCAGCTGTCCCATTCGACCCTCCCAGGCTCCTTGACGCAGTGCCCTCCGCCGTTCATCTACCTCGGTCTCTCCGAGTAGAAGCCACTCATCCTCGCTCGCAGCGACCTCCAGAATGCTACTACAAGGTACGCTATCATGGAAAGACAAACACATTTATTGACTCTGGAACAGACAATAATTTCATAGACGTGAACCTTGTTAAACGTCTGTTAATTCCTATTGTTGCTCTCCCTTGACGGCAATCTCCTGGCTGGCATTACCCACCAGACCATTCCGCTTGAGCTCTGACTATCTGGCAACCACCTCGAGTTGTTGAAATTTTTTTATCATTCCCTCCCGTTCCGCACCCACTCAAAGCGCTTGAAGAATACATCTCGTCCTCTTTATCCGCCGGTCTCAACTGCCACTCCTCCTGTCCTGTCGCTGCGGGTGGGGGTTTTGTTGAGAAAAAGGACAAATCATTACGCCCATGCATTGATTTTCGAGCACTCAACCAAATTGCTGTTAAAAATAAATATCCCTTACCCCTTTTGGACTCAGCCTTCACTCCACGCACGCCGCCAGATTTTTCTCCAAATTAGATCTTCGGAACGCCTACCACCTCGTGCGCATCTGCGAAGGAGATGAATGGAAGACGGCATTCAATACACCGCTCGGGCAGTTTAAGTACCTGGTCATGCTGTTCAGGCTTACCAACGCCCCGGCCGTCTTCCAAAACCTCGTCAACGATGTCCTATGGGACATGCTAGGCCGTTTTATCTTCATTTATCTCAACGATATTCGTATTTTTTCCGCCTCCCTGGAGGAGCATACCCAGTATATTCGCCTGGTCCTCCAAAGGCTACTGGAAAATAGATTTGCCAAAGCTGAAAAATGTTCGTTCCACTCGTCTTCCATTCCCTTCCTGGGGTTCATTGTGGAGAAAGGCCAGCTCAGAGCCAACCCTGCCAAAATTCAGGCTGTGGTTGACTGACCTGCTCCTATATCAAGAAAGCATTTACAAAGGTTTCTGGGATTCGCAAACTTCTATCGCCGTTTCATCCGGAATTTTAGTCGAGTCGCAGAGCCTTTGACTAAGCTCACATCCCCTAAGATCCCTTTTTCCTGGACCCCAGAGGCTGAGTCTGCTTTCACGAAACTCAAATCCCTCTTCACATCAACACCTGTCCTAGTTCAGCCTAACCCCTCTGTTCCGTTCTTTGTCAAGGTGGATGCCTCCGATACCGGCGTGGGAGCCGTCCTTTCCCAGCGTTCGGCCACAGACCGGAAGCTGCACCCCTGCACCTTCTTCTCAAGACGTCTGACCCCCGCCGAGAGCCGAGAACTACGACATTGGCAATAGGGAACTCCTGGCCGTCGTCCTGGCCCTACAGGAATGGAGGCACTGGTTTGAGGGGACGGAACTTCCATTCACGGTACTCACGGACCACAAGAACTTGGCCTACCCACACTCATCACAGAGACTCAACCTCCGTCAAGCCAGGTGGGCCCTGTTCTTCACCCGCTTTAATTTTATCATCACCTTCCGTCCTGGGTCCCGGAACGTCAAGCCAGATGCCCTCTCTCGCATCCACGCCCCGCCCGCCGAGCCTACCCACCAAGAACCCATCGCCCCTGGTTCACACATCGGAGCTCTCCAGTGGGACATAGAGAAGCGCGTCACGGAGTCCCTCGGGACGGTCACACCTCCCAACAAATGACCCCCTGGACGCCTCTTTGTTGTCCCCAAGATCCGCTCGGAGGTACTGTGCTGGGCTCATGGGTCCAAGATGGCCTGTCACCCAGGCGTGTGAACTGCACCATCTTCCTCCTCAAGCAGCACTTTTGGTGGCCCACGCTCTTAGGGGACGCCAAGAGGTTCGTGGCTGCCTGCGCGGTCTGTGCCCGAAACAAGGCCTCCTCACTGATTTCTATCACTGGTTTCCTGACAAACCAGGTAAGCGGCCAGGAGACGCACGTTAAGGGGGGGATACTGTGACGGTCACCTGCTGCTGCGCCCTGTTCTCTCTCTCTCTCGCTCTCTCTCTCTCTCTCTCTCTCTCTCTCTCTCTCTCTCTCTCTCACTCTCTTCCACAGCTGAGTGTGCAGCGGGAGCCGGGACAAGTGGACACACCTGCAGCTAATTAGTCCTTCCCCCTACTTAACACGGAGTAGGGGCAGCTGTGAGAGGCCGGTTCTTTCCATGTCAACTCAGACAGTGCACTCGCAGTTCGTCAGACTGCTCAAGCTCTTCAAGATTCGGCATCTCCACAGCTGGGGTGTTCCAGTTGTACCTTTTCCTATCCTTTTTGTAAGTTTTGAGTTAAGGACCTTTTTTCCCTCGAGCGCCGCATGCTGCGGACCCCAGCGCTTTCTATTCACTCCTGTGATTACCTCCACGCTGAAAGCCTGTTAAAGAACTGTCATTCACTCACCTTGCCTCCGCATTCTGTGGTCCTCCGCACACGCAAGTGTAACATCCTCCTGTCGATGTTTGGGAGAGGTCCACTGATAAACGTTGGTATTGCCACTGTATTGGTTGATATCAGTAATGAAGTGCTGTACAATATCCCTTTATCGGTATTGATTTTATCGGTATTGATAATGAATTGCTGACAATATGCCTACATCAGTATAGAAATACAGATACAATAAAGCATATAAAACAAAACATAAAATGTCGTGTTGTTCTCTTGGAGATGAATAATGTATCTAACTAACCATCTAACACTGACTATTGAAAAGAAGCGATCAGATGTAGATATTCTTCTTTTTGTGTATGGCTGGTCACAACCAACGTTTAGGTGCATACCCCCACCCACTGTGCCGGAATGTAGACGCTTTGTGCACATTCGCAATGATGCCGCTTTCAAGTTAAAGGCAATGGATTTCAGGATAAGCGGCATAGGAGATGGATGACAATGGATTTGGCTGCCAAGACAAAGAAACATGACTGCTTCGCGTAGGACTACAACCAGTTGAAGGAGGACATAGCTCACCTAAAGAGAGAGAGAGTCAACAACGTGTGTGACAAAGGAATTGTTAAATTCTGACATGGAAGAGGGTAGGCTATTTTCTACTATAAGTTACATGCACTATTCGGCAATGTTTTTAACTGTCATGTTTCGCTGGACAGGAGCGAGTACTTCCTGTCCTGCGCTCTTATTTTGGCAATGTGTACTTCCTGCCGGGTGGAAGACGCAGCCGCTTCACAACTGGTGGCTGCGCAGCTCTTGCCAATTATCTTTAGTGGTGGTTAAAAGACCAGTGTCATCAGACGTACGGCGCTGGTTCATTGTCGTTATTGCCTCTGTTACCCTTGTACCTCGTCTCCGTATCAGTGCTGTCACCACGAGTACTTACCTGGACTACCTTTACCCTGTTCACAGAGCCCTTTTTCCTCTGTCGCTTTTTGTTTTACACCATTAAAGAACCTCTATTTTTGCAAGCCGCCGCCTCGTCTCTGCATATTGCGGGTCACGCACTCGACAGACTCAACTTGTGCCTGACAGTCGTGACATTATAGCTGTGCACTGTTCTGCACTGTTAATGAGCAGTGTTGCACCACTGTTTGGGACGCACCGGTTGGAAAAAAAGCATTTATTTTTAGTAAAAGTAAAAAAAATATCTTTGTGTAATGTCTGTGTGCCCTAAATATCCCATTTTATGACGTGCACATATGCGGCTTATACACTAGTGTGGCTTATACAGAATTTATGGTAAATTAAAAGGTGATCGAAGTTTTGTCTTTAAATACAAAGCTTTGCGGCTTTGTGTTGTTGGTGGTTGTTTCAGCTTTTTCTCATTTTTCATTTTGCTCTATTTTTACCACTTTTGCTGTTTTTTTTTCTTACTATATTTTGTTTCTGCAGTGATGCAATGACAAATGAGCCATGGTCTGCAGATGGCCCCTGGGCCACACTTTGGGCACTGCTACTTTTGTGGATCTTCGTCGGGGTCGGGCTTGTGGCGTCTGCTCTGAGCAAACTTGGTGACGTGGTGACTTGTTGGCAAGGGGAGGGGTTGATGGGGGAGGGACTGCGTTACAACAGTCAGTCTTAACGAGCAGTGTTTTTTGGAGATGCACATCTGTGGAGTTATATTTACGCCTTAATTTTGAGGTAGCTATGGCAGACTTTGAGCCACATTAACGTGCAATAATTACTGTTGCGTGAGCAGGCAAATCGTCTCGCTCTGTCACTTTCTCTCTCCCTGTCGCTCAACCTGTAGGCGCTGCAGGGGCGAGGAGTGCATGTGTGCGCTCATGGTACCTCCAGTCGTGTTTTGGGGACCGGGCTCCTGGCTGGAGCTTGCGGGTTGCATGCCTGGAGAGCGGCAAGACGTACGGGTGTCTTCAGTGATCAAAATGCGTGACTGTTGGCCACTCTCTGGGAGGGGAGGGTACTGATAATAACACTTTTTGTTTCTGATATTCTTGCAATCGACCGGCAAAATCTCAAAGATCGACAAGTAGCTCGCATTCGACGGTATAGTTTATATTGGTATCGGTAATAAAGTGCCTGACAATATCGGTATGTCAGTGAGGTGCTGGACAATACACTGTATTGCTGTATTGCGTCAATTCATATTGGTATCAGAAGTTTTTTTTTTTTTTTTTTTTTCAAAATGGCGCCGTGTGAGTGGCTGCCGGTTACAGCAGCTCTGTACTTTTCTTCCACCTTTTAGTGTTTTTATAGTATTTTAGTCATCTTCTTACTTTTTCTTTTGGTCGCATTTGGTCGAGTGTGCAGTTATGGAGGTTGATATTGTTACTTTTCTAGTCTGCGCCTTGATGCTCTTTGAACTTTTCAGTTCAACTGTGGGAAACCTCTTCAACCACGGCTCCCCATTCAACCAAGGCTCAATTGTTTACACCCGGGATCAGCTGTTAGCCCTGTGCCACACACTCCCTCTCTGCGCGGAGAGGCCGGAGATCCCCAAGGAGCTGCGGAGGAACAGAAGAGGATGCAGTTCGGGAGCGAAGTGCAAGAAGCGGAAAAGACGGTACAAGCCATGTCTACCGTCTGTCATCATGGGGAACGTAAGATCTCTCCCCAACAAGATGGAAGAGCTAACGGCGCTGACCCGACTGCAGAGGGAGTACCGGGAATGCAGCCTCATGTGCTTCACGGAGACGTGGCTGAGTGAACTTTCTCCGGATTCACACATCACAATGGACGGATTCCAGCTGGTACGAGCGGACAGGAATGAAACGGAGAGTGGTAAGAAGAAGGGAGGGGGAATCGCTGTGTTTGTGAATGATAGATGGTGCCACCCGGGACACATCTGTGTGAAGGAGCAACTGTGCACCAGAGACGTGGAACTGTTAGCGGTTAGCATGCGCCATACTACCTTCCGAGGGAGTTTTCACATGTTATTGCTATGACTGTGTACATCCCTCCCTCAGCAGTCGCTGCTGCAGCTATAGAGCAGATCCACACCATTGTCTCTAAACTTCAGAACCAGCACCCCCAATCCCTCCTCCTCATCTCCGGTGACTTCAATCATGCTTCCCTGTCCTCTGCTCTTCCCACCTTCACCCAGTATGTCAAATGCCACACTAGAGACAATAAAACTTTGGACCTCCTGTATGCAAACATCAAGGATGCATACACCTCATCCCCCCTCCCCCCGCTGGGTCGTTCTGATCACAACCTCGTCCATCTCATCACAGACTACACTCCAGTAGTGAATAGACAACCCCATGTGAAGAGGCCTGTGAAGCAGTGGTCTGAGGAGAGCAGTGCGAGGCTCAGAGACTGCTTCCAGACAACAGACTGGGAAGCGCTCTGTAGTCCCCATGGCAGTGACATTGACAGCATGACTCACTGCATCACAGACTATATAAACTTCTGTGTGGAGAACACTGTGCCCTTCAAGTTGGTGCGGTGTTTTCCCAACAACAAATCCTGGGTGACCTCTGAGATTAAGGCCCTGCTAAACAAGAAGAAGAGGGTCAAGGAGAAGCTGTGCAGAGTCCAGAGGGAACTCCGGCATAAGATCAGGAAGGGGAAGGACTGCTACAGGAGGAAACTGGAGAAGCGGCTGGAGGAGAATAATGCCAGGGAAGTCTGGAGAGACCTGCAGACCATCACAGGCCATGGTAAAGGAGTGGGGAGAGACCAAGCCAGTGGGGACAAGATCTGGGCAGATGAACTCAATCTGTTTTTCAACAGATTTGAGTCTGCCCCCCCTCCCTCCCCTACCAACTCACCACTCTTCACCCCCACATCCCCATCCCAGCCATCCTCTAACCCCCTCTCCATAGCTGATGATCAGGTGAGAAGTCAGCTGAAGAAGATCAAATCAAGGAAGGCCCCGGGACCAGACGGCATCAGCCCTAGAATCCTCAAGGACTGTGCTGACCAGCTCTGTGGAGTTCTCAGGCACTTGTTCAATCTCAGCCTGAGCCTGGAGAAAGTCCCGGCCCTGTGGAAGACCTCCTGTGTTGTCCCGATACCAAAGACACCGCGTCCCAAGGAGCCTAACCACTTCAGGCCTGTTGCCTTGACCTCTCACTTGATGAAGACCATGGAGAGGATTATCCTGCAGCACCTGCGACCCCTGGTGGGCACTCAGCTGGACCCCCTGCAGTTTGCTTACCGGCCTCGGATTGGCGTGGACGACGCAGTGATCTACCTGCTGCACAGATCACTGCTACACCTGGAGGACAGCGGGAGCGCTGTGAAGGTCATGTTTTTTGACTTCTCCAGTGCCTTCAACACCATCCAGCCGTCACTACTCAGAGTGAAGATGGAGAGTGTGGGAGTGGACCAACAACTGACTGCATGGGTTATAAATTACCTCACCAATAGACCACAGTATGTGAGGCTCCGTCACTGTGTATCTGACATGGTACTCTGCAGCACAGGTACCCCTAGGGGTACGGTGCTCTCCCCTTTCCTCTTCACCCTCTACACCTCGGACTTCACACACAACTCCACACAGTGTCACATCCAGAAGTTCTCCGATGACACAGCCATTGTGGGTTGTGTTTCAGAGGGGAATGATCTGGAATACAGGACGGTCATCAGGGACTTTGTCAGCTGGAGTGAGCTTAACCAGCTGTAACTCAACACCAGCAAGACAAAGGAGATGATCATTAACTTCCAGAGGAAAACATCTCACTTCACACCGGTGAACATCCAGGGAGCGGACATAGAGTTGGTAGACAGCTACAAATTCCTGGGTGTTCACCTTAACAACAAACTGGACTGGTCCGTCAACACCCACGCCCTCTACAAGAAGGGCCAGAGTCGCCTCCACCCGCTGAGGAGACTGAGGTCCTTTGGTGTGTGCAGGACTCTTTTACGGACCTTTTATGACTCTGTGGTGGCCTCAGCCATCTTCTATGCTGTGGGCTGCTGGAGAGGGGGCAGCACGGACAGGGACAGGAGCAGGATCAATAGGCTGATCAGGAGAGCGAGCTCTGTCCTGGACGGTCCTCTGGACTCCGTGGAGGAAGTGGGGGAGAGAAGGATGTTGGCTAAGCTGACATCCATCATGGACAACACCTCTCACCCGTTACATGATACTGTTGTTTCCCTGGGCAGCTCCTTTAGCAGCAGACTGTTACACCCATGGTGTAAGAAGGAGAGGTTTCTGCAGGTCCTTCATACTGACCGCTGTCAGGTTCTATAACACCTGCACCACCTGAACCATGTTGTAGTCAATATGCATTTCTTTACACTGTACTCTTTACTTGCGTATCTTGCTTGCTGCTGTAACAAGTAAATTTCCCCGCTGTGGGATAAATAAAGTACAAATACAAATACAAATACAAGTGTTCGGCAATAGCTTTATATCAGTATAGTTTATATTATACGTTCTATATAATAAAGTGCTGGACAGTATTGATATATCAGTATTAGTAGGAAAGCCAATATAGAGCAGCTCTACTTTCTACAGTACTGTATTGTCCCTTGACAAGATATACTCATAAAAATGCTGAAATGTGAACTGTCCTCACTTTTGTCAGATACGGTAATTGATGTGTACTTCATAGTACTTGAAGTTTGTGTTTTTGTGTAGCTATTCAAAGGGAAGTTTTTCTACTGCGAAGGCTTCAACGTGACGAACATCACCAACAAAACTCAGTGTCGGGATGCAGGATACCGCTGGCTTCGACGGAAGTACAACTTTGACAACCTGGGACAGGTTTGTCTCTCGCACACGCACACGCACACACAGACTGCCATTCACCCCGCAACAAAAAGCCCCCTTTGATGACAGAATGTTTCCCTTGCAGGCGCTGATGTCGCTCTTTGTGCTGTCATGTAAAGACGGCTGGGTCAGCATTATGTATGATGGCCTGGATGCGGTGGGCGTGGACCAACAGGTCATTCCACAGCTGGATATTTAATCAGATGTATGAGATGTTGGATATTGAGTCAGACACTGTGTGTGTGATCTTGGATGTTTCCACAGAAGAAAGGGTGATATTTCAGGAGAAGAGGGGAGAAGATAAATAGATGTGAGGTGACAGCGCTGCTGACTCAGGACTAACGTTGTCTTCCTGTTTTTCCTCCTCTTTGTCATCGCTCTTCTTCCTTCTTTTCCCTCTGTTCTCTCTCCTTCCTGACGCAGCCAATCAGAAACAACAACCCCTGGATGCTGCTCTTCTTCATCTCCTTCCTCCTCATCGTCAGCTTCTTTGTGCTCAACATGTTTGTAGGCGTGGTGGTGGAGAACTTCCACAAGTGTCGCCAGCAGCAGGAGGAGGAGGAGGCCCGGCTGAGGGAGGAGAAGCGGCAGAGGCGGCTGGAGAAGAGGAGGAGGAGTAAGTGCGATGTTTTATGCTTTATGTAGGATTTCACGAGCTACCGTCAATCGGAACAAATATAACATCTCTCAGTATGATGTAGCACAGTAAAATACCAAAGCAAAGTACAGCCACAAAAGTAAACACATTGACTCCCCACACATTCATGGTCACGCAAATTTACTGATTTTTGGTTGTTTTTTTCAACTGAACATAGGCCGTTTTTCTGCAGAAAACACATCTCATTCACCATAATTCAATAATTTATAAAATACGTGACAATACAGGTAACATGTACAACATGCATGTACCACTGTTAAAAGACCACAATTTTTACGTGTTTATTTCACTTTTATTTTGCATATATATCTGAGGAGAACGTCAATGTCAAGCTAGCAGGAGGGTTTGGAGGTGGAAGCGTGAGCCGTGTGTCAAAAATAGACGTTTTTATGGGCGTATCAATTACTCGCCATTGGCTGGTGGTCCGGGAACATGAGCACTCAAGCATGTACATGTATGCTGTTGTAACCCGCCCTGTTTCGCACCGCCCGCACCGGGACACGAACACACCTTCGCAATGGGAGGCGGGAGTGCTGACCACACAGCCAAAAGCCTGCACTGTCGACCGCGTGTTCAGCAGAGACAGAGGGAGTGAGATTTACCAACGTACACTTGCACATCCTCACAGGCTAGCATCCGTCACACTGTACTAATATAATACATACTAATATTGACTGGCGGTGAGTGAGATGTGTTTTCTGCAAAAATACAACCTCCCATTCCATTCCATTCCATTTTCCTCCGCTTATCCGGGTCCGGGTCGCGGGGGCAGCAGTCTTAGTAGGGAAGCCCAGACTTCCCGGTCCCCGACCACCCCCTCCAGCTCCACCGGGAGGACACCAAGGCGTTCCCAGGCCAGCTGTGAGACATAATCCCTCCAGCGTGTCCGAGGTCTTCCCCGGGGCCTTCTCATGATTGGGCATGCCCGAAACGCCTCACCAGAGAGGCATCCGGGAGGCATCCGGACTAGATGCCCGAGCCACCTCAGCTGGCTCCTCTCGATGTGAAGAGCAGCGGCTCTACTCTGAGCTCCTCCCGGATGACCGAGCTCCTCACTCTATCTCACCCTACGAAGAAAACTCATTTCAACCGCTTGTATCCGCGATTTCGTTCTTTCGGTCACTACCCAAAGCTTGTGACCATAGGTGAGGGTGGGAACATAGATCGATCGGTAAATTGAGAGCTTTGCCTTCCGGCTCAGCTCTCTCTTCACCACGACGGTCTGGTACATCGACCACATTACTGCAGATGCTGCGCCGATCCGCCTATCGACCTCACGCACCAACCTTCCCTCGCTCGTGAACAAGACCCCGAGATACTTGAACTCCTCCACCTAGGGCAGGACCTCATTCCCAACCCGGAGGGAGCAATCCACCCTTTTCCGACTGAGAACCATGGCCTCGGATTTGGAGGTGCTGAGTCTCATCCCAGAAGCTTCACACTCAGATGCAAACCGTCCCAGTAAACGCTGCAGGTCACAGCTCGATGAGGCCATCAGGACCACATCGTCTGCAAATAGCAGAGATGAGATCCTAAGGCCCCCGAACTGGACTCCCTCGACACCTTGGCTGCACCTAGAAATTCTGTCCATGAAAATTATGAACAGAATCGGTGACAAAGGGCAGCCTTGGCGGAGGCCAACGTTCACCGGAAACAGGCTTGACTTACTGCTGGCAATGCAAACCAGGCTCCTGCTCCGGTTGTACAAGGACTGAATGGCACGTAGTAGCGCGCCACCAATCCCATACTCCCGGAGCACCCCTCACAGGACACCGCGAGGGACACGGTCGAATGCCTTTTCCAGGTCTACAAAGCACATGTAGACCGGTTGGGCAAACTCCCAAGTACCCTCCAGTACCCTTGCAAGGGTGTAGAGCTTGTCCAGTGTTCCGCGACCAGGACGAAAACCACATTGCACCTCCTGTAGCCGAGGTTCGATTAACGGTCGTACCCTTCTCTCCAGCACCCTGGAATAGACTTTCCCAGGGAGGCTGAGGAGTGTGATCCCCCTATAGTTGGAACACACCCTCTGGTCACCCTTCTTGAAAAGGGGGACCACCACCCCAGTCTGCCAATCCAGAGGTACTGTTCCCGACTTCCACGCAATGTTGAAGAGACGTGTCAGCCAAGACAGTCCCTCAACATCCAGAGCCTTGCGGAATTCAGGGCGAAACTCGTCCACCCTCGGAGCTTTGCCACTGGGGAGCGTTTTGACTACCCCAGATACCTCAGCCACGGTGATGGAACTGTCCACGTTTGTGTCCTCAGCCTCTGCTTCCTCTATGGAAGGTATGTCAGTGGGATTGAGAAGGGCCTCAAAGTATTCCTTCTACCGCCCAACTATATCCTCAGTCGAGGTCAGCAGGCGCTTGTCCCCACTGTAAACAGTGTGAACCGGGCACTGCTTCCCCTTTCTGAGGCGCCAGACGGTTTGACAGAACCTCTTCAAGGCCGACCGAAAGTCGTGTTCCATGGCCTCACCGAACTCCTCCCACACCCGAGTTTTTGCCTCGACCAACGCCGAAGCCGCGTGCCGCTTGGCTGCCGGTACCTGTCAGCTGCTTCAGGAGTCCCACAAGCCATCCATGCTCGATAGGACTCCTTCAGCTTGACGGCAGCCTTGACCTCTGGTGTCCACCATCGGGTTCGGGGTTTGCCACCACGACTGGCACTGACCACCTTGCGGGCGCAGCTCCGATCGGCTGCCTCAGCAATGGAGGCACGGAATAGAGCCCATTCGGACTCAATATCCTCGTACTCCCCCGGGATGCAGGCGAAGCTCTGCCGGAGGTGAGAGCTGAAGACTCGACGGACAGGTGTCTCTGCCAAACGTTCCCAGCACATCCTTACTACACGTTTGGGTCTCCTGGGTCTGTCCGGCATCCTCCCCCGCCATCTAATCCAACTCATCACCAGGTGGTGATCAGTTGACAGCTCAGACCCTCTCTTTACCCGCGTGTCCAGAACATGCAGACGCAGGTCTGATGATACAACTACAAAGTCGATCATAGACCTGCGGCCTAGGGTGTCCTGGTGCCATGTGCACTTATGGACATCCTGATGTTCGAACATGGTGTTTGTGATGGACAAACTGTGGTTCGCACAGAAGTCCAACAACATCACACCGCACGGGTTCAGATCAGGGAGGCCGTTCCTCCCAATCACGCTCCTCCAGGTCACACTGTCATTGCCCACATGGGCGTTGAAGTCTCTCAGCAAAACAACGGAGTCACCAGTTGGGGTGCTCTCCAGCACCCCTCTGATGGACTCCAGGAAGGCTGGGTACTCTGAACTGCCGTTCGGCGCCTACGCACAAACGACAGTCAGGACCCTTTCCCCAACCCGGAGACGTAGGGAAATGACCCTCTCGTTCACCGAGGATGACTCCAACACAGAGGCACCGAGCTGGCAGGCTATTAATAAGCCCACACCAGCTCGCCACCTCTCCCCTGCAGCAAATCCAAAGTAGAACAAGGTCCAGCCCCTCTTGAGAAGTTTGGATCCAGAACCCAAACTGTGGGTCGAGGTGAGTCTGACTATATCTAGTCGGAATGTCTCAACCTCTCTCACAAGTTCGGGCTCCTTCCCCGCCAAAGAAGTAACATTCCATGTCCCAAGAACCAGATATGGCCGCCAAAGACCAGGTTGCCTAGGCGCCCACCCTCGACCGCCGCCCAAAGCGCAATGCACCAGACCCTTGCTTGCCCCCGCAGGTGGTGGGTCTATGGGGAGGAGATCCCGTGTGGCTTGTTCGGGCTGAGCCCGGCCGGGCCCAAGGGTGAGAGCCCGACCACCAGGCGCTCGCCTGTGAGCCCCTTCCCCAGGCCTGGCTCCAGGATGAGGCCCCGGTATCCCACGTCCGGGCGAGGTGCGGTCTCTCCTTGTGTGTTTATTCATCAGGGTCTTCTGAATCACTCTTAGTCTGGCTCGTCACCCAGGACCTGTTTGCCTTGGGAGACCCTACCATGGGCATATAGCCCCAGACAACATAGCTCCTAGGATCACTCGGGCACACAAACCCCTCCACCACGGTAAGGTGGTGATTCACGGAGGGGAAAAATACAACCTAGAGAATAAATCTAAAAATCTATTTTTAAATGTGTTATAAAAGCTAAGAAAATACTGCTTCCCCAGAAAAAGTCTGAAAAAGATGGGTCATCTCATACTGGGATATATTATATACACCAGCAACCCTGTGACACATAGACAACCTGTTTAAGATAGCTCGCATGACAGTTTATTTTGCCCTCTTTATGCCTTAGTTTTTGGCTTCATACTCTTACTCATACTTATTTTGGTAATACTTCCTGTTTTGCCCTGTTCTGTGTTTCCCTGCTTTGCTTTTCTCTCATCAGTCGTGCCTGCTGCTTATTTGAGTAAAATTCTATTTATTTCAGGTGCGCAGCCCTTAGCTTGTCTGAACATTGTCGTTTGTCATGATTGTTCTTTGTAGCCAGATCCTTGTCCTGCTCTGCTACAATTATTAAAAATATACTTTTACCTGCATTTGGGTCTCATCTCTTGCATCCTGGGGCCGCCGCCACGACACCAACATGCCAAAACATAACAAACTGCTCGGAAAAAAAATTTCCCAAACAACAGATTTATGATGTTTATTTTAAGATAATGATGATCAGTAAAGCTGAGTCAGCAAACAAATGTCCAGCAGCTAACAAATATGAGATTTTTTTTTTTGTGGCAATTTACCAAGAAAAAGGGGTTGTCTTATGTTTAGGGTTGTCTTATAGTTGGTGTAAAAACAATAATACAAACCCATTGTCGTTTAGGTTTCATTTTATGATCAACATGGCCGCCTCCTTCTGGCTCGGCCTGTCGTTGACAATTGGCATCAAAGAACACGCTCGAAAAAGAAAGTAAAAGAATTGTCTTCAGCTGTTTTACCAAAGACTTGAACCCACATAGTACTGATGTAGTATTCCTCTTATTCTCTTTATGCATACTGTATGAGCACATGCATAATTCCTGACCATAATATACGCAGATAAACACCCGGCACGGCATTGAAGACACGCTATTGTCTTCCCGCCGCATATCTGTCTCCCGTTGTCCTCCATGTCCTCATAAATGTCTACAGCAGCAGGAGACTTTGGCCCAAAGACACCTTGAGGGGACATGCAGTGTGTGTCTCTGTGTGATGGATAGGGATGGACTCATGAGGTGGCACTTTTTATCACACACACACACACAAACACACATACACACACTCAGCTCTCATCAGTAACTTTGCTTTACATACTGTATCATCTTTTGTCCAGACTTGTATTACCCTCGCGTGTGTGTAAGATTGTTCTTGTTTTCCATCCAATGTGGGAACTTATAACTTTGTAGAGATTCATTACTCTGTGGGCACACACAATTCTGTGGGGTGACACGTGCATTTCTAAGTGCACATTTCTACTACAGTTTTGCAGGTACTTTTTACTTTATGAGGACACCTGGTTTTGTTGGTAAAAATACTCTGTTGGGACACATAACTTTCAGGACACATAGCTGCACATTACGCTGCGGGGACGTCTAGTTTTGCAGGTATACATTCTCCAGGGACACATACTGTAACTGATAACACATAGGTACTGTTGGGGTGGGGACTCTACTCTCCAACACTCTGTGGGTACACACAACTCTGTGGGGTGACAAGTGCATTTGTAAGTACACATTACTCTGTGGGGTGCTTTGTTTCAGAGGAACACATTACTCTGCAGTCATACGTAAACACAGCGCTTGTCCACACATGGACAAATATGCATGAAGTTGTGGGCGTGGCCTAAGCTAGCTACTCCAACATTCTTGATAATATTTGTAGTGTGATCAAAGTTCTTCACGTTTTCCTGCAGAGGCCCTGGAGAAGCCGTACTACGCCGACTACTCACCACTGCGTCGATCCATCCACAGCGTGTGCACCAGCCACTACATGGACCTCTTCATCACCATCATCATCTTCACCAACCTCCTCACCATGAGCATGGAGCATTACAACCAGCCTCAGGTAACCAAAGTAACCACCTGTCCATAAACCAAATGCATGTCATTTATGTGTTGTGTCTGTCCTCTGCAGTACCTGGTGGACATACTCAAGTACTGCAATTACGTCTTCACGGTGGTTTTTGTCATCGAGGCCATCCTGAAGCTGATTGCCTTCGGCCTACGCCGCTTTTTCAAAGAGAGGTAGTCACATGATCTCCATGCGGAAACACGTGTCCTATGCATGACACTGACTGCCATGGTGGCCAGGTGGAACCAGTTGGACCTTGCCATCGTGTTGCTGTCTATCATGGGGATCACGCTGGAGGAAATCGACCTGAACGCCTCGTTGCCCATCAACCCCACCATCATTCGCATCATGAGAGTGTTGAGGATTACGCGAGGTACGGCGGCAAGGATGCGTGCAAACGTGGCAGCGTGTCAATGTTTATCATGTGTTTCAGTGCTGAAGCTGCTGAAGATGGCCACAGGGATGAGAGCGCTGCTGGACACCGTCATGCAAGCATTGCCTCAGGTACGCCTTTTTTACCATTTTTTTATGAAACCACACTGCAGGATCACAGCTCACGTCAAAACACAAACACAATATGCCAAAGCACAAGGTGGCGCTATGAACCTTCTCCGTCAGGCAGGGCGACTACACTGTTCACAAAGGTCACATTTTATCCACTTTTTTACTATCAGTCTTATTATGTATTACGACAATGAAAGCAACTACAAAGATCCTGTATGTGACAGGAGCACACTGATGAAAAACCTACTGTAAAAACACTGGTCAAAGATCTTCTATATGACAAGAACTTTCTGCTGTTTGTCAGAATCAGCCGCAGAAATGCTAGTCAAAGATCCTATATGTGACAGGTGCGTTCTGCTTTTTGTAGGGCCTACTGCCAAAATGCTAGTCAAGTGACAGAAGTTATCTTCTGCTGTGTGTAGCAGTCTGCTTAAAAAAGATTCTCTGTACGACCGGAGCACTCTGCTGTTTTTAATAACCTACTGCAAAAATGCTAGTCCAAGATCTCCAATATGACAGGAGTTCTCTGCTGTTTTTTAGGAAACTGCTGAAAAAAAAATGTGAGTCAAAGATACTCTATGTGACAGGAATGTGTTGCTGTTTGTTGGAATCTGCTGCAAAAAGGCTAGTCAAAGATGTTCTATGTGATCGAAGCACTCTGATATTTTCAAGAACTAACTGCAAAAATGTGAGTATGAGTTTCTCTACCTGACAGGAGTTCTCTGCTGTTTGAAGAAAAGCTTGTGGAAATACACATTCAACAAATTTTGAAAAATCACTTCAACACAAAATGTGCGAAGCATTTGAATCATTTTGCACTGTTGTTAAAACTGTTATGCTGGGAAAAGTCATCCTCAAATGAACATGCAGTTTGCGTATATAAAAAAGGAACAAAAATCACCACACATTTCATCACCCATGTGACGAGAGAATGCTGCAATCACACACACAAAACCCTGAAACAACTACATGGGGGAAATGCTGCTCTCTCTTATGTAGTTGTTTTTGTGGTTTGCTGTGCTCCCCCAACAAACCACAGCAAAGTACAGGGCACTGGCTACCACAGAATGGTAGAAGATCTCCAGCAGCTTGCTGCACACATTGAAGCTTCCTCAGGAAGTAGAGTCTGACTATGCCCTCCTTTTAGATAGCCTTGCTGTTGTTCTTCCAGTCAATTCTGCTGTTCACGCCCAAGTACTTGTAGTGGCCCACTACTGCCACCTTCTGGCCCTGAATGGTGATGAGCTCCACTGGAGTCACCTTCCGCCTGAAGTCGATCACCAGGTTCTTGGTCATGTCCACATTCAGGAGCAGGTGGTTTGCCTGGGACCACTCTACAAACTCGGCAATCACTGTCCTGTACTCCACCTCCTGTCCATCTCTGATATACCCAACCACTGCAGAGTCATCAGAGAACTTCTGCAGTTGGCAGGACCCAGAGCTGTACTGGAAATCAGTGGTGTACAGAGTGAACAGGAATGGAGACAGGACAGTCCCCTGCAGTGCCCCAACGCTACTGACCACAGTGTCAGACAGGGAGCTCCCCAGACGCACAAACTGTCAGACAAGTAATCAGTAATCCAGAAGACAGTGGATGACCTGATACCCATCCTGAGCAGCTTCTCACTCATCAGAAATTATTACATCTAGTGCACCACAATAGTATGCGTGACGTGCATTGTTCCCGCATGCGTATGCATTTTCACCACCGCTTCCTGCATTCGTGAAGCAGTCGTGGCATCATTTGGTCCCACTGCGTCCCACATGACGCCACGCAGCAGCAGACATCACCCCGATAGCTTAATTCATTCTTCTATTTGCAAGGGACCTGAAAGATGTTGAACTCCAGAGAAGAAGCTCATGCAATAAAGAAAGGTAAGTCTATAATTTATCACAGCTGCAGGTAGAGAATGTGCAAAGAGCTGGAAGGAGGCAATAAACTAGAAAAGAAAAGACAGTGTGGGAGAGGGATTTACTGACTAGAAGACTTTATTATGATCAGTTATTAACAGAAAATCACAAGAGGCTACAGAAATTTCTTGAGAATTCCCCCTGACTTGCTCCACGAAGTGGTGGAAAAGTTAATCCATTGATACCCACCGCGTTGTTTGCACATAGGTTGCGGTGTGTTCACATTGCATTCACGATCAACTCACAGAAATTGTGTGTGCCACAAATTTGGAACAGCACCTTCAACAACACCTGTTTACCACCAGTTTACTCATTGGCATGCCACTGGCACGCACAGGGCCAAAGTATGTGCAAGTGTAAACACACCTTTTAGTTACTGATTTATGAGGCCTGGCAGGGTTAGGTTTCCCACATGAGTCACTCTCATTTATTGAAGCGTGTCTGAGCATGAAGACATTTTCACGCTTGATCGGAATCATACGTTAACACCAAATAAAAGCATTCTACCTTTGGCATCATGACGCCAGTCACTGGCTGTGTTATAAAATATGCAGGAAAGACGCCCGTGCAACTGTCACATGATCATCTCAGCAGCGCTTTCTGCCCAGAGTGGTGATGTTTGCATTGAGAATTAGCTTAAAAAAATGGCACATAAGTGTAAGGCTCTTGTGGCAAATAATAGTTTTGTTGGCAAAAGGAGAATGTTGACGTTGGGTCCCTCAGGGGCCCCTGAGAGTTTTTCATCTGGGATGACAACATTTAAAAGCATTTCAAGATGTTTGAAAAAGCATCTCATGAGTGACAAAAGCTCAAATTATTTATAGTCTGGACCAATTCTGAGTTGAAGTGACTTTTTATTTGTTGGAATGTGGAAAAAGAAGTTGCGTTTGAGATGTAAAGGTTTGCATGTATAAATGCAGATTTTTTTTTTTTCAAATTTGCTCAATAAGTCTTTCTTTTGTGTTCTAAAAAATCCTGGTAAACCTTGTTAAGGTTGACGATAAAAGACCCCACCATAGATGATCGACTCTTTCTTGCAACTACGACAAAAGCAGTCTCATGAAGTCTGCCATGATTAGAAATAGCAAACAGACACGCTCTTTCTGTGATAGATACTTTATTTATCTCCAAGAGAAATTCACCATTACCGCAGCTCTGCAAAAGTGTCCTAATAAACGTGATCACTTAAAAAAAAAAAAAAATAGCAAAATAGGAGAGTTAAGAAAAATAAGAAAATAGATTAAGAATAAATAAATAACTAAAACAGATCACTTCAATTTCAATCATCCATAATAAATAATGCTATATAATAAATAACAATACATTTTTTTTAGAGGGCTGTATCCTCAAAATAGCTGCGTCCATTGTTAGCTCCATCATGCTAACTGTTTCTCTCTTATTTCTGTATTGGAGAACTGAATTGATTGGAGAATCACCTGCAGTTTGTTTCATTTTTTAAAAAATCATTGAAACTGTTTTGAGAAACAAGAAGCCACTTTTACGTTTTGCATTTCATTCCCTGACTGTACCCAAAATCAACCGAACCATGACCTTAAAAATCAAGGTACATGCTCAACCATAAAGATGGCGTCCCGTTACTCCCGTAAGAGATTGCGTGTATATGTTTTTGCAGAAGATGATCTATGCAGCATTCATACGCATGCTTTCAGCAGCAGCAACAAACAAAAAGGGGGGGGAAAAAAGCACATGGCCTCATCA
This sequence comes from Dunckerocampus dactyliophorus, assembly GCF_027744805.1. Classification (NCBI taxonomy): domain Eukaryota; kingdom Metazoa; phylum Chordata; class Actinopteri; order Syngnathiformes; family Syngnathidae; genus Dunckerocampus; species Dunckerocampus dactyliophorus. Next base: position 3,714,994 of record NC_072824.1, read on the forward strand.
GAATGCTTAGAAATCATCTTTTGGAGCATCTGTGCGCCTCCTAGCAAAGAAGGGAAGTGGGGTCACGCCGCCGCTTGCTCTTTCTTTGTTATCAGAACAAATGCGCTTGAGATATCTGGGATTCTTAAGTAGGCACATCAATAAAGCTGAGCGTGTCTATGCGGCCTCCTTTTGTTTGTCCCTCTCTTCTGTGTACATGTCTCTTTATGTGTGAATCATACTGTGTATATATACATATGTACATGTGTATATATGTGTGTCTGTCTAGGTGGGGAATCTGGGTCTGCTCTTCATGTTGCTGTTCTTCATCTATGCAGCTCTGGGAGTTGAGCTCTTTGGAAAACTGGGTTAGTGTGTGTGCACATGCATGTACAATATGTGCATGTGTTTCAAATGTGTGTGTGTGTGTGAGAGAGACAAGCCAGCCGCCATGCGTACAATTTTATGCATTAATGATGTCCATTTGACAATCTGTTGTATTCTCACTTCCATCCTCTTTCCACACGCTTCCTTCTAACGCGGTTCCTGTCTGCTTTCCAGAGTGTTCCGAGGAGAATCTGTGCGAAGGCCTCAGCCGCCACGCCACCTTTGACAACTTTGGCATGGCGTTCCTCACTCTCTTCCGGGTGTCTACCGGGGACAACTGGAACGGGATCATGAAGGTTATTCCTTGGCTTTGGTGATGATGGATGGATGGATGTGAAGTGGTGTTTGTGTCCGCCACTAAGCGTACTTTATGAGACAGGTAGTGCATTAACCGGCAAGCACGTCACTGTTGTCTCTCCTGGCAGAATAAGAGCTGCCGGTGGACGATAGAAAGGCTAGAAGAGACAATTATGCTGAAGGTCTTTGATTCACCCATGTCTCCCCCTGTTGGGGAATGGCTGGAGTGCAATGTGGTGCATACTTTTACACTAGAAATATTTACCCAAAAATTTAAGAATTTAATTTATTTATGTCACTCAAAAAAAATTGTTCCATGCATATGTTTAACTAACGTAACACAATTATGTTGACTACAAAATTAAAGTAATAAATGTTTATATCAGCTTTTTTCTAATGTTTTATTATATATAGGGATGTCCGATATTATCGGTCACCAATAATTATCGGGCCGATACTGGCATAAAAACGTGATACCGGTATCATTTTTTTCCCTACATTAAACGCCAGTACAGAGCTTTTAGCGCCAAGGTAGCAAATTTGCAACTTTGCTGATCTTGCTGCACCATGATTTAACACTGTGCTGCTCACAAGTCTGTGAGAATAAGGTAACTTTATGTTTAAACAAACAGAGCAACAACAACGTTCACAATGAACTTACCTTCCACACAGTAGTTTTACTCACTATGCTTTTAAAAGAAAGAGCTCTAAAAAAAAAAAATACATCACACGGCAACGTAATAGGTAGATAACAACAGACAAGACACTACCAACGAATAATGCAAAATAACTAAATAGGCCGCTATAGACAAGTATATATATACAGTCAAACTTGTCTGTATATATATATATATATACACTGTTAAAAAAAATGAGAGGAACACTTCAAAAACACATCAGATCTAAACTGGGGGCAAAATGATCTTGAATATCTTTTCTGATAATAAAAATGTCATTGTAGCAACTCAAAATGATTCTCAGTAGTTTGTGTGGCCCCCACGTGCTTGTACGCATTCCTGACAACGTCGGGGCATCCTCCTAATGAGACTACGGATGGTGTCCTGGGGGATCTCCTCCCAGTTCTGGAACAGGGCATCACTGAGCTCCTGGGCAGTCTGACGAGCAACTTGGCGGCGCCGGATGGACTTAAACATAATGTCCCAGAGGTGTTCTATTGGGTTTAGGTCAGGTGAACGTGGGGGCCAGAATGATGAATGATGTTCCAGGCAGCATAACGTTCTCCACGGCATCTCCAGACCCTTTCACGTCTGTCGCATGTGCTCAGGTTGAACTTGCTCTCATCAGGGAAGAGCACAGGGCACCAGTGGTGTAGTTGCCAATTCTGGTGGTCTATGGCAAATGCCAATCGAGCTCTACGGTGCTGGGCACTGAGCACAGGACCCACTACAGGACGTCGGGCCCTCAGGCCACCCTCATGGAGCCTGTTTCTGATTGTTTGGTCAGAAACATTCACACCAGTGGCCTGCTGGAGGTCATTTTGTAGGACTCTGGCAGTGTTCATCCTGTTCCTCCTTGCACAAAGGAGCAGATACCGATCCTGCTGAGGGTTGAAGGACCTTCCACGGCCCTGTCCAACTCTCCTGGAGTAACTACCTGTCTCCTGGAATCTCCTCCATGCGTCCAGGTACCTCAGTGATGCCCTGGTCCAGATCTGGGAGGAGATCCCCCAGACACCATCCGTAGTCTCATTAGGAGCATGCCCCGACATTGTCAGGCATGCGGACAAGCACGTGGGGGCCACACAAACTATTGAGAATCATTTTGAGTTGCTACAATGACATTTTAGCTAAATTAACCAGTGTGCTGCATCATTTTTTCACTTTCATTTTTGGGGTGTCTTTGATTTCCCCCCTCTATAGGGTGATCATTTTCATTTCTATCAAATTATGTGGCATCATTTTGTTACTAATACATCACCCACTTATTATCAGGAAAGATATTCAAGATCATTTTCCCCCAGTTTAGATCTGATGTGTTTTTGAAGTGTTCCTTTAATTTTTTTGAGCAGTGTATATACACAGTAGTTTGAATGTAAGAAAATAAGAATATAAAATAAGAACATGAAAGTTATCAATCAAAATAATAATCAGCAATTAAATTTAAACAACACCCCGTTAACTAACAATAAATTACATATTTCCAATAATAACAAATCAAGGCACAAGAAATACAAATGTATTCTTATATAAAATATGTAATACATGAATTATCTACTCAGAGATGGGTGGAGTAGCCAACAAAACATATTATTGTATAGTAGTGTATAGTATTGTTACTTTACAACAATTTTTACAACAATTTTACTCATGAAAAAGATATGTGATGTTACACATGTCGGTATCCGTTGATATCAGAATCGGAAATTGACAGTTGGACAATATCGGCATATCTGTTATCGGCAAAAAAGCCAATATCGGACATCCCTAAATTAATTAATTTATTTATATATATACATATACATACATACATACATACATACATATATATATATATATATATATATATATATATATATATATATATATATATATATATATATATATATATACATACAGTATGTGTATATGCATATATATATATATATATTATGCACATATACAAACATACAGTTATGGAAAAATTGATTACACCACACTTGTTTCTTCAGTTTCTTGTTCATTTTAATGTCGGACACAACTAAAGGTACGAAACTAAAGGTTGTAAGAACTTAAGTGATTTTGGTTATTATCAAGAAAACTATGAAAGTTGCTTGATATCAACTCTTAAATTCAACTTTTATGAGCTATATTTATTATAATCATTATATTTGTCCAAACAAATGTACCTTTAGTTGTACCAGGCATTAAAATGGAACAATAAACTGAAGAAACAACTAATCATTGTGTCCATGACTGTATGCTTATAACAACTGTTCTAAACTTCTAATTGTGATATCTTCAAGGACACGCTGCGGGAGTGCCGCCCCGAGGACCGCCACTGCCTCACCTACCTGCCACTGATCTCACCCGTCTATTTCGTCACTTTCGTTCTGACGGCTCAGTTCGTCCTGGTCAACGTGGTGGTGGCCGTCCTCATGAAGCACCTGGAGGAGAGCAACAAGGAGGCGCAGCTGGAGGAGATGGAGGAGAGAAGGGAGCGCGAGGAGGCCAACAGGAGGAACAGCACAGCTTCGGCGGGCGGAGACGCCAGCAACAATGGGGATGCACCTTCCCAAGTAAGGAAAAAAATGTCAAAATCACGGACAAGTATGAAATTTAGTGTGAACGTCCATCCTCATGCATAGAAGGACGGCAGGCAATGATGATAATGATGGCTGATCTCACGCCGCAGGTGCAAATTGACGGTGAGGACCGTTGCCACGGAAACCTGCTGGACATTGGACGCATGCTGTCGCTACCCAGCGACAGCTACGGTCAGCCTCTCAGATATCCCCCGTATTCTCCTGTTGGCGTGGAGAGATACACAGCCTACAGTTACTCAGGTCCATTTAATGTTTATGTTAAAGGTTATATTATAGAATTTGTCAGATATTTTAGTCTCCTGGAAGTGTGTTGGCCTTGATTCTTTTCTCTGTTTTAAATGGTAAATCATTTGGTTTTTATGGTGACAAATAGAAAGTGGTTTGCATCAGAGGGCGCTGTCTCACAAATCCATTCAGTCAACATTTTCCAGCAGGAAGACGGTTAGATGTGACGGTTGTGTAACTACACATTTTCTAACACTCTATGCAGTATACTTGCAGTTGTTTCTTCACGTGTAAAACCTAAAAATGCCAGCGAGTAAATACAACAAAAAAAGGAGTCTTTCACCTCCAAACAGGCAGGAAGAGGGTTCTCTCTGTGCAGCACCTTGGCACGTTTGTTCCATAACTTATCCCAACTGACATGCTTTTGGTCGGCCTCAAAGAGGTTCTGGCAAACCATCCGGCGCCTCAGAAGTGGGAAGCAGTGCCCGGTCCACACTGTTTACAGTGGGGACGGGGCCTGCTGACCTTGACTGAGGATATAGTCGGACAGTGTAAGGAATACTTTGAGGCCCTTCTCAATCCCACTGACATACTTTCCATAGAGGAAGCAGAGTCAGAGGACACGGACAGTTCCATCACAGTGGCTGAGGTATCTGGGTTAGTCAAAACGCTCCCCAGTGGCAAAGCTCCAGGAGTGGACGAGTTTCGCCCTGAATTCCTCCAGGCTCTGGATGTTGAGGGACTGTCACGACTGACACGTCTCTTCAACATTGTGTGGAAATTGGGAACAGTACTTCTGGATTGGCAGACCGGGGTGGTGGTCCCCCTTTTCAAGAAGGGTGAGCGGAAGGTGTGTTCCAACTATAAGGGGATCACATTCCTCAGCCTCCCTGGGAAAGTCTATTCCACGGTGCTGGAGAGAAGGGTACGACCGTTAGTCTGACCTCAGCTACAGGAGGTGCAATATGGTTTTCGTCCTGGTCGTGGAACACTGGACCAGCTCTACACCCTTGCAAGGGTACTGGAAGGCACTTGGGAGTTTGCCCAACCGGTCTACATGTGATTTGTGCACTTGGAAAAGGCATTCGACCGTGTCCCTCACGGTGTCCTGTGGGGGGTGCTCCGGGAGTACGGGATTGGTGGCACGCTACTACGTGCCATTTGGTCCTTGTACAGCCGTAGCAGAAGCCTGGTTCGCCTCCACCAAGGCTGCCCTTTGTCACCTTATCTGTTCATGGGGGCCTTAGGATCTGGTCTCTGCTATTTGCAGACGATGTGGTCCTGTTGGCCTCATTGGGCTGTGACCTTCAGCCTTTACTGGGACGGTTTGCATCTGAGTGTGAAGCTTCTGGGATGAGACTCAGCACCTCTAAATCTGAGGCCATGGTTCTCAGTCGGAAGAGGGTGGCTTGCTCCCTCCGGGTTGGGAATGATGTCCTTCCCCAGTGGAGGAGTTCAAGTTTCTCGGGGTCTTGTTAACGAGGTTGGAGCGTGAGGTCGATAGGCGGATCGGCGCAGCGTCTGCAGTAATGCGTTCGCTGTACCGGACCGTCGTGGTGAAGAGAAAGCTGAGCTGAAAGACAAAGCTCTCAATTTACCGGTTGATCTATGTTCCCACCCTCACCTATGGTCATGAGCTTTGGGCTGTGACCGAAAGAACGACATCTCGGATACAAGCGGTTGAAATGAGTTTCCTCCGTAGGGTGGCTGGACTCACCCTAAGAGATAGGGTGAGGAGCACAGTCATCCGGGAGGAGCTCAGAGTAGAGCCTCTGCTCCTTCACATCGAGAGGAGCCAGTTGAGGTGGCTTGGGCATCTAGTCCGTATGCCTCCCGTTGAGGTGTTCCTGTATACCCAGCAGGGAGCCGGCCCCGGGGCAGACCTATGACACGCTGGAGGGGTTATGTCTCATAGCTGGCCTGGAAACGCCTTGGTGTCCTCCCGGTGGAGCTGGAGGAGGTGGAAGTCTGGGCTTCCCTACTGAGACTGCTGCCTCTGCAACTCGGACCCAGCTAAGCGGAGGTTGGATGTATGGATAATAATTCATTTGTAAGCGCCTTTCAAGGAACCCAAGGACACTGTACATAGACGAAGTTAAAAGCAGTGCACACATTAAAAAAAAAAAAAAAAAGCAAGATAAAAATTATAGAGAATAAGATGTCCTGAATAAGTGGGTTTTGAGTGTGGATTTGAAGAGAGGAAGAGAGTCTATGTTGTGGATGTCCGGTGGGAGAGAGTTCCAAAGTTTGGGAGCAGAGCAGCTGAAAGTTCTGCAATCCATGGTGCTGAGGCCAGCAGGTGGGACGGTGAAGTGGATGGAAGAGGAGGATCGAGGGAGAGAGACGAGGTGGCAACGTTGAGGAGATCAGAGAGGTTTGGGGAGCAAGCTTGTGGATGGCCTTGAATGTATCCTGCAGGATTTTGAATTCAATTCTAGATGTGACAGGGAGCCAATTGAGGTGCTGCAGGATGGGGGTGATGTGATGAAAAGAAAGGGTTCTGGTGATGATGTGGGTGGCTGAATTCTGAACCTTTTGAAGCTTATGGAAGGATTTGTGAGGCCGACAAGGAGAGAGTTGCAATATTCAATACAGGAGGTAACCAGGCTGTGAACAAGAATAGAGGTAGTATGGGGGCTGAGGGAGGGGAGTAGGCGATTGATGTTGCGTAGATGGAAGTATGCAGACCGGGTAATGTTATTGGTGTGGGAATGGGGAGATCATGGTGTTGTTGATGCTGAGGTAGTAACTGTCAACTTTGGACAGTGCAGATTTAGAGCCAACCAGAAGGACTTCCGTTTTTTCACCGTTGAATTTCAGGAAATTTGAGGTGAGCCAGGATTTGATTTCAGTTAAGCAGGTGGTCAGGGAGGAGGGAGGATGGAATTTGGTTTGCTAGAGACAGAGAGAGAGATACAGCTGGGTGTCATCCTCAAAGCAATGGAAATGGATGTTGTATTTACGGAAGATATTGCCGAGACGGAGAAGGAAGATGATAAAAGGAGGGGTCCTAGGACAGAGCCTTGAGGCGCGCCTGTAGTAACAGGGGAGGACTGGGATCTGTGGGACTTGAGCTGGATGAACTGAGTGTAGCCTGAGAGATAAGAATGAAACTAGCTGAGGGCAGTGTGGCTGATACCGATGAGTCTATTGAGAAGGATGGAGTGAGAGATCATGTCAAAGACTGCACTCAGATCGAGGAGGATGAAGATGGTAAGTAGGCCGGAATCTGCTGCCATGAGGAGGTCGTTGGTGATCTTGAGGAGTGCGGTTTCAGTGCTGTGTTGGGGGGCGGAAGCCAGACTGGAACTGTTCATAGAGGGCATTATGGGTTACATTACCATGGAGCTGGGAGGCAACGTTTTTTTCCAATATTTTGGAAATGAATGGGAGGTTTGAAATGGGGCTAAGGTTATTGTAGATGTTGGGGTCTAAACCTGTTTTTTTGACTAACGGGAGATAGCTTCAGTTTTGAATGAAGAGGGAACAATTCCAGAGGTTAGTGAGGAGTGGACGAGAGGGAGCAGAGAGGGGAGAAAGGCTTTGACCAGAGCTGTGGGAAGGGGATCGAGCTGGCAAGTGGATGGTTTGGAGTTGCAGATGATGTCCGAGACGCTGCAGGTTTTCTCTCCAACCAGTTTCTTCAGCAGGTGATTTAATTGATGAGCTCCTTCCCTCAAACTGAAGGTGTTGATCATTACAATCACCTGCTTAAATGACTGGCTGGAAAGAAAACCTGCAGTGTCTCGGCCCTCCATGGCACGAGTTTGACACCCCTGCCTCAAACTGTAAGGTGTGTGGTGACGTGTGCTATGTTTGACTGTGGATGGCGCTAGCATGCTCCGGTAAGTTTGAATGCTTATGTTTTGTTGTTGGAAGCAGAAATGAGTGTTTGGAATGTAGAATGAGACAGGCAGAAACAGAGTGTCACCCTCCATGTGCAACCGGGTTGATAGACTGTTACATGGGAACCGAAGTAGATGTGTATGCATGAATGTGTATGTGAAATGACAATGGCCTTTTCTTTAAGCCATAAAATTCAGAGGTTTTGCACCGTTGTCTCGGTACACGTCCATGTGTTTGTTACATCTTGTATCTCTCTACAACTCATTTAAACAAACGTGGTTGTCCTAAAATGGCGACGTTATACATTAGATTATATTGAAGGTGACTTTTTTCCCTGATTTTTTGGTGCCTAGGGCCAACCGGCTCTGCAAGTTAGAGTATCATTAGAAAGCCACTTTTACATAATAGAGGACTTTAAACACCAGTAAACAAACATTTACACAGAGAAAATTCAGAAAAGTCATCATCTGCTCAAAAACTTCCTCTCATAGGCTCCATGTCCTCACTGGGTTCCAGCGGGGGTGGCTCCCTCCTCCAAGTACCAGGAGCTCTGCCCGCCATCAGCCACGCCTCTTTGGGAGCGGGACGCAGCACCCGGCCGATGATCCGCCTCAGCAGCTCCCAGAGCATGGACAGGTACACCCCCCACCGAGCAGTCCCATCAGACAGCGCAGACGCATGCAGGCTGACCCCGGCTCACGCCGCAAACAGACACAGACTCAATTCGGCTCACAGCATCGACGGATGCAAATTCAGCCCTGCCCGAGCCATGGACAGATACAGGCTGAGCTCGGCCCACAGCATGGACGGGTACAATGCAGATGCGGAGTATGGCACTGAGAGAGGCGAGCTGGTGTCCAGCTACAGTATAGACAGACATCCGTCCCTCAGACTGAGTCCTCTGCACGGAGCCAGCAGGGGGCGCTCTCATTGGCTCAGCCCTGAGGAGAGTCTGGACCGGAACAAGCTGAGTCCCTCCTATGTCCCGGAGAGTTCTGTCCTCAAGAGACCGGCATCATTCCGCACCGCTAGCAGACAGCTGCGGAGACAGGTGTGTCCTTTTACTTGTATTCATCAAAAGTTTGGGGACACGTGCTCATGCTGTTGCATAGGAAGGTGTGTCTAAATTTATGACTGTAACTTATTTGGCTTTAGACGTAAATCGAATCAATTAGTATGTTGCAAATTCTTTTAAGTAACGTTCTAAAAGTCAGTAAGAAGTTAAGTGCTGTAAAGATGACAAGTGACGAGGTGAGTTGCCTCGCACAAAAGGCTTGTTGGTTCATGTTTTGACGTACATTTAGTTCTTCATCTTTGTTTTCTTGAGCTTTAAGTCGACTTAGCCATATTGTACTGAGAAGCCAGGACAGAAACACTTGCAGATCTCGACCCAAATGCATGAAGCTCCATTCCCGTTTTTTGATGATCATCTTGATATTTGTCCTCACCATCATGCAAGACTTTCATGTATTTCTTGCCAAGGATTACAGTAACGCCAGAAATGTCTTTTGCTTTTTCCCTTGGGAATAGGGGCTTTGTAGTTTTTATTCAAGAGCAGCCATTCACTGTGAACACAAATGAACTCTAACAAGTAGGGATTTAGATTTTTACAGTAGTTCACGGGGCTGAAATGATATGAAGTCGGCCATAAAATCACCTTCATTTAGATAAAAACATATTTGACTTACTTTTTCAAGAGAACATGTATCACTGGTGGAACTTACAGAGGATGAGACACCTTCTTTAAGGAGACTTTGGATGTGAGAATACATAGCTTGATGGCATTATAGCAAGACTTCTAGCAGGGCTCCAAGTCGGCAAACTCGGTGTCTTCCACCGCTGAGAGGGGCTGGTCATCTTGTCCGATGAATTGAATACATTTTTTGATTATTTGCTCTAGACTTCTGACTGTCATGCACATATGGGCAAGTGTTGTCCAGCGTTGGCTACATTAGCTGCCGTTTGAGTGATGATCACAAGTGGGCCGGAGACGCTTGCTACAGGCTGCATGCTGCAATAGTACAATCCAGAGGCTTTTTTTTTATTTGAAAGGCATTTATCAGCATATGCCGATCACGTGCTTTTTCACCGAAATGGACCGATTTCGATCGGAGCATCCCTAGCTATTACTTATTTTTTGGCAGTCAGGGGACCTTGGAATTGCCCTGACGGCAGCCCTGGCCAATAGCACTCTTCATAAATCAACTGAACAATGTAGAATTAATCCATGTGATTGCCAGGAATTGGCAGCATAAAACCCTGATCCCGATTTCTTCACTTCCAGATTGGATAGATTTTTTTTTAATAGTCTTTGGGAGGAGGTGCGCACATGTGACTGTGCCTTAACTCTGCCAGGCAACAAGCAAACATGTGACCTCATTGAGGTTTCTTCCTTGCCTCTGTCGCCAAAGTGTTGGCCCATGTGAGTGTTTCCTTCATGTGAGGAGAATGGTTCGATGTCTAAATATCAGTTTTATAGTCATACTCTGTAATACACTCATATAAATTTATTTGAATTGAAATTGAAGAACATGGTTAGTGCCAGTGTTCCCTCTAAGCTGTGCGCGTCTGCAATCGTGCGTTGATCTTGTGTTCTCAGCGCGCAGCAAATCCTTGAAGCGCAACTAAATAAAATCCAACGTGAACTGTAAATCAAATAAAAACATAATTTATTCTGTACCATTTTGCAATGTAACTCTGTGACAGGCGACAACAAACAATGAACACTGTCCAACCAATGATGAGATCCTGTTGGTATGTGGATTTAGTTACGCAGCCAATCAATTAATTAACAGCGCATTATGTAGTACATGCCGCTGTTTTGCAGGTTAGCTTATAGTTACCGGTGCTTCTGGTGGAGTTAAGGGAGCTACTGTAAATGCTGCTTGCTAACGCCGTATTATAGCAAAACGAGCGGGCAGTGCCACATACACTCACCAAGCTTACTGAAGACCAGAAGTGTTACAGCAAGTTTGCCCACGTGATGCCAAGGGGACCAGAGGGTGGTTGTTTTTTTCGGTTTATTTTAATTTCTTATTTAGACAAAAGTAAACACATACAGCAAATGTGGCATCACTTTCAAGTACATTTCCAGAATGGAATAGTGCCAGAACAGGCTGCTTTAAAACAGAAAGGAAACAAGGAAATCAAAGTATATATAATTAACAACAGAAATGGTAAAAAAGAAAATAAATGGAAAAACTCAAGATTCAGATCATTAATTGGGTGAAATAGTTCCACAGTTTATTTTTGTTTGAGGTGGCCCAAAAAGAAAGCTACATCGTGAAATAGGCCTCGCTGACCTTTTGAACCCACTGATATACACTGTCCCCTACTAACGAACATCCGACGTGCGAACATTCAGAGATACGAACACAAGCCGACTGGTCTATATTTTCATGTGTTTTGCCTTATAAGTCCATATTGCTGCGTGCTTGACCAGCAAACCCATATTTATACTGGTACATGCTTGACCAGGAGAGGGCACTGTGACACTGCTAATGGGACCAACAGATACAGGAAGGCGAGGAAGAGGAGAGAGGAAGGCTAAGAGTTTTATGATACAGAGCGTGGGGACAGAGCGTGTGATTAAAGTTTATGAAGAGTTAATAGGCCTGCTTAATTCTACACCACCCACAGAACACTACCTCTTTTAGAAGAGTATAACGACGACGATTTGTCCTTTTTTTCCCCAATATCGCCTCCTCCTCCTCCACAACGACGTATGCTGACCACTCCTCTTCAAAGGTAAATAACATTTATCATTACGTATTATTATATAATTTTTATTATTGTTTTTTCATTAATTATCCTCGTTTAATATTACTACTGCATCCAAACTCATATTTACATACATACACATATACTGTATATGTATACACGTACATGTAGTACTTATGTAATTGGTAATATTACCTTTTCCCCGACTTAAGAACAATTCGACTTAAGAACGGTCGTCTGGAACCAATTGTGTTTGTTAGTTGGGGACTTAGTGTACTCATATACACAGAGCCACAAAAGTAGTGGTAGCCAAAGTGCGGCGAGGGGACCATCCGCAGACTGTGGCTCATTTGTCATTGCATGACAAATAAAATACAATTTACAATTACAACAAAATACAATTAAAAAGCAGCAAAAATGGTAAACAAAGAGCAAAAGACAGAATGAGAAAAAGCTGAAATGTTGACACCAACACCCAATAATAATGCAAAGCTTTGTATTTAAAGACAAAGCTTTAAATATGTATAACTTTTTACTTTACTTTCTATATGTAATGTAATAACATCTAATGTATAGAAAATATATATTTTTTCTAGATCAGAATCTCAAGACCAGTTGAAAAATTGCTAGAATTAGCATTTTGCACATTTAGTCTTAATGAGGTTTTAAGTAGAGCTACAATATGCAAAAACAAGAAGGGGGAGTGAGACAAAAAGCATGAAAAAGTCATTTATTGAAAACAACAATTCAACTGAAATAGGTTGTTTATCAGCTGATCAAAAGTTTAATACCACAGGCCATAAAAGCCAAAATCTGCTCAAAATTGTCATTTTCTGTCAGGCATTCCCACTGTCATGCCCTCCTGATGGTAAAGCTAAGAAGCTTTCTCTTTTTCAACGTGGTGGGATTGTGGAGCTGCATAAACCTGCATAAGGCCTCTCGCAGCGTGCCATTGCTGCTGAGGTTGGGAGCAGTAAATCAGTCTTTCTACATTTTTTGAAAGATCCTGAGCATTATGGAACAAAAAAGTCAACTGGTAGACCCAAAAAAATCACACCTGCGCTGAGCCGGAGGATCCGTTTGGCTGTACATCAAGACACAGGGCGGTCTTCCACCCACATTAAGGCCTTACTGGTGCCGACTGCAGCGCAATAACCATCAGACGGCATCTGCGGGAAAAAAGGTTTAAAAAACAAAAAATGAATTCAAAGACCTTGTCTCCAATGCCACAAAAGTGCCCGTTTAGACTTTGCCAGGGAGCATCAAACATGGGACATTGAAAGGTGGAAAAAAGATTTATTCTCCGATAAGAAAAAACATAACCTTGACGGTCCAGATGGCTTCCAACGTTACTGGCATGACAAGGAGATCCCACCTGAGATGTTTTCTACCCGGCACAGTAGAGGGGGGTTCATCATGATCTGGGATGCTTTTTCATTTAGTGGAACACAGGAGCTTCAGGTGGTGCGGGGTCGTCAAACGGTGGTGCTTACGTGCAGATGTTGCAGCGGGCATCCCTCATGACCGAGGGCACTTGTCTGTGTGGTAACAGCTGGGTTCTTCAACAGGACAACGCTGCAGTTCACAATGCTCGCTTGACAAAGGACTTTTTCAGGGAGAATAACATTACTCTTTTGGACCATCCTGCATGTTCCCCTCATTTAAATCCCATAGAGAACATTTGGGGATGGATGGCAAGGGAAGTTTATAAAAATGGCCATCAGTTCCAGACAGTTGATGCCCTCGCAACTTGAATTTAAACGCCGTGTTTACACCGATGTCCAGCGGTTGGAGTTCCTTCGTTAAGCCTCCCGGAATGATGTTAAGCTCAAAGTTAATTTGCTGCACTTGTGACACGTCTGAAAAAAACATCCGGTCTCTTTCCGTACACGTCACTCAGCCATTTGTTAAAAGAGGAAAAATGACACCACATCACAGCATCTTGTAATGGTAATTTATTTACAAATGATACAAATGTTTTATTTAGAAATTATAATGCATTTAAGTTGAAAAAATGACTTTCTGCATGTGTGTTGTATTGTTCTCTGTAACATAAAACAGTAGTGGGGTAATGTGTTCACAGATTACAGAATGGCAAGAACGTTTGTGTGCCACTATGGAAAATGTAATGTACATAACTCGGTGTCCGCATTTGATTTTTGCCATATTTTCAGAGCTTTAACTCAAGATCTAGATTTGTCACTTGTTTTTATTTACTTTATGATACTCTCTCAAATATAAGTTACTTTTCTAACAAAAGTCAAATCTATGCAGAGATAACAGCATAAAGTCAACACCGAGTTATATACATTATATTTAAGAAAGAGTGAACTTCAGAGGGTTGCTATGGGAAATGGAAGATGTCTCGAGCTCTGGTATGTTGGGTGTGTGTTTTGCAATGTTTCAAGTTTGTGTTGCTAACATTACCAAGGTCTAGCCACGAGTTTGAAATTTTACCCAAATTGTAACACTTGGGTACCCTTGATCTGAGCCATGCAACGTGTATAAAGTTTTTGCATCGTATTGTGGAAGAAATACCATATAACGTAAAGCGTCAAGTCGGTGCAAGTTCAGAAATTCGATTTGTTTAGCGCTTGGTGACGCCTTCTGACGCTTCACGCTCTCATTGGCTGATTATCGGGGCACCGCCTCCGCTCTCATCTCATTGGCTGATTATCAGGGCATCTCCTACGCTCTCATCTCATTGGCTGACTCATACAGCGCATATGTGAGAGTGAGAGACAGGCTTGTCCCTTCAACTTCCTTTCCTCTTCGTAGTCACCATGAAACTAACTTATAAACAATTAAGTGACAATTTTTTTTTTTTTTTTTTACCCCTGTCCTGTCCAGCCTTTAAAGCAGATAGAATTGTAGATCTAAATGCCGTCAAGTGCTCAACAGATTTACTCTGCCAGGGAGAAGTGTGATATACAATTCCCCTGTTATACAGAATTTATTTGACTTTGATGCTTGTTATTAAGCAAATTTGGAGCGACCGGAGCAGGAGGGGACAGAAGAAGAGAAAAGAAAACGGGGGGGTGCGGGGATGAGAGGGGGACAAAAAAAAGAGACGAGACAAGGACAACAGCAACAACAACAACAATTGTGACAAGAACAGAACAACAGAAACATACAGAACTACATCAGCAAATAAATGTCTGTGACAACTATAAAGACGAACAAGGACATAAGGACAAAGGACAAAACAATAACAACCACAATGACAATGCTGTCAATGACAATCACACATAATAGCAGTCATGAAATGAACTATGATAGTGATCACAATGACAATACTGCATTGAAACAGTCACACATAATAGTAGTCATGAAATGATTATCTATGATAGTGAACAGAATGATAATTACTGTAATGCACATCATTGTAAAAAAAAAAACTATAGTCATACTGCTGATATCACCGTCGCTGTAATAAAACCAACAACATAATAACACCCTGGTTAACTCAGTGAGTAATGTGGGGAAGTACGTATGTACTGTGAGTGTGCATATGTACAGGTATCTCTGTATGTGGGGAAGACTTCATATATATAAAGGTGCAAGGATGTGTGTGCGTGTAATTGTCACTGAGAATGCATGAAAGGAAAGGGGCCGCCCTCCACCTCCCAGAGAGCCCCGCCCCAAATAGCCAGGCCGAGCCCCCGCCGCCAGAAGGCCACCAGGCCCACAGGGGCAGGCAGCACAAAGATCTATGCCCCAAGAGACAGCCCAGAGAGCCGTCCCCCCTGGGAAGACCAGCAAGGGGCCGGAGAGAGGTAATCCCAGCCAAAGACAGGGCACCGGCGGGCCGGAGGACAGCGAACCCCTGAGACCAGCGAGAGATCACACCCCACAAAGGCACACGAGTACCGGGGGCCACAAACCGGCAGGCCCAGAGACGCCCCCACAACTGGAAAGAAGCCCGCCCACGCCAGAAGCGCCAATCCCCCCCCCCCCCCCCCCCCACCGCCACCCCCACCCTCAGGGAGTGGAGCCAACCCCCACCCGACCCCCAACACAGGGCCGCCCCGCACAGGGATGCAGGAGGCACACCCTCCACCCACCCGGCGGAGGCACGGGTGGCAGAGATGTATCACCCAGCACCCGACCCCATGGAGCAAACCCCTGTATGCCACCCCCCCCCAAAAAAAATAACTAAAATAAATAAATAAAAGCACACACACACACTCCTACGCACGCACACACTCCTACGCACGCACACACACGCACGCACGGACACACACATGCGCGGGCGCGCACGCACGCACGGACACACACACGCGGGGGCGCACACACACACACACACACACACACACACACGCGCCCACACACAGAGTGGTCGACTGCCCGACACCCGGAAGCCTGGCCCTATCCCCCGTTGGTAACCCAAGGAGCAGCGGAGGCGGGGACCCCGGGGTCCCAGACATACAATCCTGAACCCAGGCGCAGAGAGCGCGGACCGCTGGGGAGCAGGAAGACACCAGGCCACACCCTCCCAACGGTAGGACGCTGCCAGCAAGGCAGACAGAGGAGTCAGAGAGGAGGAAAGCGGGCGAGCAGCCAGGCGAACTACCACACAGTGCCAACCGACACCCGCGGGCCAGCAAACCCCTGAGAGGGAGCGGGAGCTCCGCACCCCAAGCCGCAGGGAGGCCAAGCACCAGAGCCGAGAAGGCGAGACCAGCAGCAGACCAGCCGACGGACCCCACCAGCCACCAGAAGCCAGACCAGCCACATGCCACCAGAGCCGACAGCGCACCTCGACAAGCCCGCAGACAGACCGGGGGAGGCGAGGACACAGACAGCGGCCCAGCAGAGCACAAAGAGCAGCGGCGGCAAGCGCCCGGCAGAGCACAACGCCCCCCAGTAGGCCTGGCCCCAGGGCACACGTCCCCTCCCCCCACCCCGCCACCCAGGCCCACAGTACCCGCAAGCATGACCAAGCCCCAACCCACCAGTCGGCCCGGCGCCCCAGCAGCCGCCGCAGCGCAGCAACCACAAACCCCTGCGGCGGCACACGGGCCACCCGCAGCACCGGCACCGGAGACTGCCGAACCTGCCCCAAGAGCGCAGAGGCGCCCGCGGCACGTGTCAGTCCAGGGGAAGCACTACAAGCCGCCCCCGCGGCGCAAGCCCCGGCATCAACAGGCCCCCAGAGGGCCACCCCAGGGAAAGGTAGGTGAACCAGACAAAGGCATCCCACAAGCCAGGCCACCCCGGGCGAGCCACCACGACGGCCAAGCCCCCGGCCACACCCCCGACCCTGGCGGGCAGGCGCCGCGGAACAGGCACGAGGCACCCCAATCCAGCCCGCCCCACCCGTGTATGTGATAAGGTGTGATTGTGTCTATTATGCAATTAAAAAATAATAAATAAAAAAAATAAAATAAAAGAGGACAGCTATGAAGAGCTGGTCTCTGTGTCCCTGAGGGGTGTATCTGTGTGCATGTACAAGTATATGATAGGGATGTGTGTGGATGATAGCTGATGATGCAATTAAAATCGGGGGAAAGCTGCCCCTCGGAGGGCCCCTCACCTGACCAGCCCCCCCAAACCCTAAGTGTCTACTGTGCGATTAAAATTGGGGGGCAACAGGTCAGTGGCATGGCAGGGGCAAAGGAGCCCTGCAAGGCAGCTCCCCTCCCCAACCACGCCCGACCGTAGGCCACCCCCCAAAGTCTGATATGTATGTGAGGTGGTGCAGTGGAACAGGGAGGACGGGGGCCCCATACCCCAAAGCCGCCCAAACCGACCAGGGTGGGACCAAGGACACATGACCGACCGGCCACCCACCACAGCCCAGGCTCGGGCGAGCCACAGGCCGCAGGACACACCACAGGCCCTACCCGGCCTGCCAGGATGCCCAGTCCAGCCCACCCAACCCCCCAGAGGCGATACCCCCAGCGCCCCCCAACACCGGAGCCCCACCGGAGGTAGCATCCACAGCGCCACCCCCAAACCGCCAAACACCACGGACCAACCACACGCCCCA
This sequence comes from Dunckerocampus dactyliophorus, assembly GCF_027744805.1. Lineage (NCBI taxonomy): Eukaryota > Metazoa > Chordata > Actinopteri > Syngnathiformes > Syngnathidae > Dunckerocampus > Dunckerocampus dactyliophorus. Next base: position 3,732,702 of record NC_072824.1, read on the forward strand.
AGGCAGATCCGAACACCACCAGGACAGCGGGAACCGCGCCCAAGCAGATGCCCCCGCCCCCAGCCACGCCGCAGACCGGCCACCAGTCCACCCCCCGCCCATCCACCAACACGCCAAGGGAGAAACCTCAGAGGGATGGAGACAACCGCCGGCCAGGAAGCAGAAAACAGCCAGACACCAGCAGGTAGCAGGGACCGCCCGCCAGCCCCACCCCCAAGCCCCCGGCCAAAGCCACCCCCGACTGCCCCACCCCGGAGCAAGCATCCCCCCACCGATCCTGGCCAGCGCCACGCAGAAGAACACCACGCTGCCCGCCCCCACGCGCGAGAGTCAGGTCGCAATTATTGATGCCCATATAGACTGAAATTCTGACATTTGTTCTTTAGATTCAGCAGACATTCTCTCAATAGCTATTTGATCTAACAAAAGATTTTTGTAAAGAGCTATGTTCAGTTTCTTCCTTGATTTCCAATTGATGAGAATGGTTTTCTTGGAACGTTCTTGTCGGAGTGTGTATGTGCGTGCGCGTGGGTGCATAGTAGTGTGTGTGTGGGTGCGTAGGAGTGTGTATGCGCGTGCGTGTGTGTACTTTTATTTATTTATTTATTTTTGTGATTTGCTTTGGGGGGGGGGCATACAGGGGTTTGCTCCGTGGGGTCGGGTGCTGGGTGATACATCTCTGCCGCCCGTGCCTCCGCCGGGTGGGTGGAGGGTGTGCCTCCTGCATCCCTGGGCGGGGCGGCCCTGTGTCGGGGGTCGGGCGGGGGTTGGCCCGGGGCGGGCCGGGCTCCGCTCCCTGGGGGTGGGGGCGGGGAGGGATTATCATTATCATTCTGTTCACTATCATAGATAATCATTTCATTACTACAGTTATGTGTGACTGTTTCAATGCAGTATTGTCATTGTGATCACTATCATAGTTCATTTCATGACTGCTATTATGTGTGATTGTCATTGACAGCATTGTCATTGTGGTTGTTGATATTGTTTTGTCCTTTGTCCTTTATGTCCTTGTTCGTCTTTATAGTTGTCACAGACATTTATTTGCTGATGTCGTTCTGTATGTTTCTGTTGTTCTGTTCTTGTTGTCACAATTGTTGTTGTTGCCGCTAATGTCCTTGTCTCTTGTCTCTCTTTTTTTTGTCCCCCTCTCATCCCCGCACCCCCCACTGTTTCCTTTTCTCTTCTTCTCTGTCCCCTCCTGCTCCGGTCCGGTCGCTCCAAATTTGCTTAATAACAAGCATCAAAGTCAAATAAATTCTGTATAACAGGGGAAGTGTAAATCACACTTCTCCCTGAGAATGGTTTTCTTGGCGATGCTTAATGCAGTGATGAGAAGTTGTGTTTGGTTTGTTTCTACATCAATTGTGGAGCGATCGCCCAGTAGGCAGAGTAAAGGGGAGGTAGGAATGGAGAACCCAAGTGCCAAAGATAGGTCCTCACACACTCTGTGCCAAAAATTGTTAATGGGAGCACAGGCCCACATGGAGTGTAAGTAGTCATCTATTCTATGGTCTGAGCAGTGTGTACAGATGTTAGAGTCAGTTAAGCCTATTCTAAACATTCTATGTCCTGTGTAGTGTACTCTATGGAGGATTTTAAACTGAATCAGCTGTAGGTTGGGATTATTGATTAACCGGGAAGCATTGAGACATATTTGCTTCCAGAATTCAGGGTCACAGCTTGTAGATAAATAAAAGTTCCATTTAAAAAGAGTTCCATTTGGAGATTGGTACGCCGATTGTGTTGTCATTTTTTGAAAGTCGAACATATAATTTAGATAATGTTTTAGGAGCAGATATTTTTTTAAAAATTGGTCAATAGTGGTATTGCTTTCTCATGATATAGTCCTGAAACTTGCTTTAATTATAGATTTAATTTGTATGTATTCAAGAAATTTGTTATGATTTATTCCATGCTGTGTAACAAGGTCGTTAAATGAGATAAAGTTGTTTCCTATAATTATATTTTTCATACAACTTATTACTTTTTCGTGCCATGTTGGGAAATTTAATGGTTTCTTTTTAAGCAAGATGTCAGGATTATTCCAGACGGGAGTGTATTGGCAAGGAGTGAGCGAGAATTTGGTTATTTTTAGAAATTCCCACCAAGCTGTCAGAGTGGTGCTTATATTTATACTTTTAAAACAATTGTTTTTCCGGAGGATTTGGCTAATGAAGGGCAGGTTACAAATTGGGATTTCATGGCTACGTGATTGTTCCATGTCTAGCCATAAATAATCCAATGGGTTAGGTTTGATCCATTTTAAGATATACTGTAACCAGTTTGCAAGGAAGTAGTTGGAGAAGTTTGGGAGTTCTAAGCCCCCATATTCTTTAGATTTTTGTAACGTTTTGAGACTTATTCGTGCTGGCTTATTTTTCCAAAGAAATTTATTTATATATGAATCTAATGACTTGAACCAAATTATAGATGGTTTGGTGGGGATCATGGAAAATAGATAATTAACCTTTGGTAAGATCATCATTTTCACGGTGGATACTCTACCTGTAAGTGAGATGGGCAAGGTTCTCCAACGTGCAAGGTCATCCTCTACTGACTTCAATAGTAGAGTATAATTCAAGCAGATCAGGTCTGACAGGTTGGAGGAAATGTTAATACTCAAATACTTAATGTTCCCTGAACACAGTGGTAGAGAGGGGGTGCTCTGGAAACCAAAGTTAATGGACAGTACTGTGGATTTAGACCAGTTAATGGCGTAATCTGAGAAGGTGCTATAACTGTTAATGAGTGAGATAGATTCGTGAAGTGAAGAATGTGAATTATCTAGGAAGAGTAATACATCATCAGCATAAAGGCTTATCTTATGAGGAACATTTGTGGTGTGGATCCCTTTCATATTTATATGTTGTTGAATTGCAGCTGCAAGAGGTTCGATAAAGATAGCAAATAGTGAGGGAGAGAGTGGACACCCTTGCCTAGTACCTCTTTGTAAAGTAAATTCTGTAGAGATGTGATTGTTGGTCCGAACAGAGGCCTTCGGGGTGTTATATAGTATTTTAATCCATGTTCTAAATGAATCTCCAAAGCCACATTTTTGTGGTGTTGCAAAGAGAAATTTCCAGTTTACTCTGCCAAATGCTTTTTCAGCATCTAATGAGACAATTGTGGTTTCTAAATTATGGATGATAGAGTAATCAATCAGATTGATTAGACGGCGTACGTTGCTAGTTGAGTGTCTCCCCTTGATAAATCCTGATTGATCAGGGTGTATTATATGAGGGGTAACTTTTTCCAGCCTTATAGCTAACGCTTTGCATATTATTAAGATCTGCATTAATCAGTGAAATTGGACGATAACTGGAAGGTAGTGTTGGGTCCTTATCCGGTTTCAGCAGGAGACTGATTGTAGTTGAGTTCATGTTTGGAGGCAAGCATGAACTGTCTTTAATTTCCAAAACCATTCTAAGAAATATTGGGGCTAGTAATGACCAGAATGTTTTATAAAAACTCGGCAGGGAAACAGTCAGGTCCTGGTGCTTTGTTATTCTGCAACCGGTGTAGAGCGTTATGGAGTTCTATTAATGAAATGGGTACATCTAAGTTTGTCACCTGTTTGTCATTTCATTTTGGTAATTCTATGGTGTTGAGAAATGTTTCAATATCTGGGAGAGATGGTTTAATCTGAGGTGTATATAGATTTTTATAAAAGCTCCTAAAGACGGAATTAATTTCCTCCGAGAGGTGAGTGATTTGACCTCCTGAGTTTCTAATGGAGGAGATAGAGCTTATTTCTTTATTGACTTTTAGTTGGTTAGCTAAGTATTTTCCTTGTTTATTGCCATGCTCAAACTTTTCCAAAAGTAGTCTCTGCAGTTGGAACTGAATTTTCTTGTCAGTAATTTCTTTTAAGTCTAGTTTCAGTTTCCTTAGGTTACTTAGGATATGCTCATCTTGTGAGTCAGCATGAGCTGCTTTGAGGATTTAGATTTTTTTTCTCCAACTCTGATTCTAGTATTCTCTCTTTCTTTTTCTTATATGATGAACATGAAATGTTTTTTCCGCGCATTACTGCTTTTGCTGTCTCCCACAGAATATTAGCCGAGACACCGGGTTGGTCATTGAAGTCTAAAAACATTGTCCACTCTCTTTCAAAGTATTTTAGGAAGTCTGAGTCTTTTAGTAATGATGTATTTTGATCTCCAGCATCTAGTAGGAGCGCTCATAGTTTGATTAGTGAGAAAAAGAGAGACTGGGGCGTGATCAGTAATGGTTATAGGGTGTATGTGAATGTTTGAAATGTCAGATATGATTGAGTTGCTTGTCAAAAAGTAGTCAATACGAGAGTAGGTGTGGTGCACTGGTGAGAAATAAGTATATTCCCTGTGAGTAGGGTGATAAGAGCGCCAAGCATCACAAAGACCAAAATCATTCATGTATTTCTTCAGTATCGATGTTGATTGAGACTCACGATGTCTCCCAGCTAGGCTAGACCTGTCCACTTCTGCATTAAATACTAAGTTGAGGTCCCCTCCCAAGATCATACTTGTATCCAAATGTGCAGAGAGAGAAGAAAAGAAGGCATGAAAGAAGGAGAGGTCGTCAACATTAGGACCATATATGTTGGCAATGCAGAAATGTACATTATCAACAGATATGTTCATTATTATATATCTCCCTTCTGTGTCTGTAATAGTGTTGTGGAGTGTAAAATTCACCCTCCTGTTAATTAAAATAGCTCCCCCTCTCTGTTTGGAGTTGTAACTTGCTAAATATGTGTGTGGGAACTGTGGTGAGTGAAGTGTATGGACAGCTGACTTGGACATGTGAATCTCTTGTAATTAAACAATGTCTGCTTGGGTGTTCTTTAAATGGTTAAAAAATGTTTGTGTTTTTTCTATCGACCCAACTCCCGACATTCCAAGTGACAAACTGTAGTGAGTTCATCCTACACTAGCTTTTGGTGATGTGTGTGTAAACAAGATCAAATGTGAAGTATGTGTACCTGGAAGTAAAAATCATAGGAATATATACAGTACATTTAAATGTATGTTTAATTTGTACATAGGCAAAGTGTAACTTAGTTATCCTGAATGAGCTAAGCCAACTAAAGTGAGGACGTGATGTGGGTTTATGCATAAGTGAGATGAGCGTGCTTGTGAGTAGTTGTGATATCCATATCAATAGTAGAATATGACGTGTATGTGTAGAAGAATGCGTGCACGTGTGTGTGTTTGTGTGAATAGCTTGAATTTGGTTGGGTTTGGACTTTGAGGGTGTATGATGTCACTGTGAGGAGATGCTGATTGAAGGAGACAGCTGGCAGACATGAGGATATGTGACAATATGAGGAGGCAAGAAGGAGGGGAAAACATGAGACAGAGGGAGGAATAGAAGAGGAAGAAAGAAAGAGAAGAAGAAAAAAAAGAACAAAAAAGAAGAAAGGCTGTGCATACATACAGTGGGATAGAGAGAGAAAAAAAACGGGGGGGAGGGGTAAAGTGGGAGCAGACAACATTGTAAAGGCTACAAGTGTGCGCGCTGCGAGATAGAAAGAAAAGTTACCTGGTTGAGATAGATCATTAGTTACCATATCAATACAGCCATGGTGTTACTTCCCGGTCGCGGTAAAGTTGTCCATTGACGAAGAGTTTATCCACCGTGATGACAGCTCGGCACCCCTAGTCAATGAACTTCCTCTGAACAGGGAACAGGCGTCGGCGCCTGTCGAGGATTTCTCGGGGGAATTGATCGTTGACGCTGAAGTCCGTCCCCTTCAGCTCCTGGCCTCGGCCCTTCACCTGTTCCTTCTGCTTAAAATGTTCGAATTTCGCCACGATGGGTCTCGGCCTACGGTTCTCTGGCTTCTTGGCTCCCAGGCGGTGAACGCGGTGAAAAGTGATGTTTTGGATGGCGTCCGCTGGGAGTTTGAGTTGTTGCGCCATGAAGGCCCTCAACGATTCTTCCGGGTCCTCCTCAGATTTTTCGGGAATTCCCGCGAAGACCAGATTGTCCCTCATGCTCCGGGCCTGGAGGTCTAGGATCGTCTCCTTCATGGTCTTATTTTCTTGGACGAGTTGTGAAACTCCGTCGGTGAGGGACTTCACCAACTCGCGGAGGGCTGCGTTCTCCATGACCATTCTTTGTGAAGCACTTTGGCAAGAGCGAGGCGGCCGTCCAAGCAAATCAGCCTCATCGATGGACTCAAGGATGTCTCTGATGTCAGTGCCTGACGGATATTTCTCCAGGTGAGTCCTCCGGGCGGCTCCGCTTGGGGTTTGGTGTCTTGGGTGATTTTCCCATAACTACGCGTTCGAAGCACCCGTCGATGTACTGCTCCAGATCTTTTTGGCTTGGTTAGGCGTTTAAGGTGTTTAATATGCTGGTTTTGTGTCGAGATACTTTGCGGATGTTTTAGTAGTTGATTGTCTTTTTTTTCAGAGCGCTATGTTCCGCTTGTCTGTATTCCGCACGTCACGCACACTCTCGCGAGATTACAGCATCACGTCACGTCCCCCACCTTTCGTCACCTAAGTTACAAATAAGTTAAGTTACAAATTAAAATTTTGCACACAGCATTATCGTGTAGTGCGTGTGCGTTTGTCTGTGAGACCATCTGACTCTTAGACTCTGAGTCGCGTTTCGACTCAGGCTAGTCCTCCTCCTCCTTCCTGCCTCCATTTGCGCTCCTGATCAAGACATCTCGTGAACGGTAGGATTGTTTTTGTTTTTCAGTTTTATTCATTTACAGTAATCTTATTTATTACCTTATTTTATATTGGAATGTTATTCTATTATATTTATGCTAACGTTTTATTATATTTTCCCATCATATTTGGTGGACTTTGAATATTTTGAAGTGCCAAAGGGGTGAGTTTGGAAAGATCTTGGAACGGATTAGGCTAAATTACATGTATTTTACGCTTCGTATAACATAAAAACCCTATAACATAAAGGTTCTCGGAACGGATTATTTACGTTGTAGGGGCGTCTACTGCAGCATTCAGCTAACCAGTTAACCACTAGTGATGAGCGCATCAATGCGGAAATATCGATACCTCCGATAGCTGATCTTTAGGCTTTAAGATCAATTCTCGAATCAAAACATTGATACTTTGATACTTGAGTCATTTGAGGTAATAGTGTGAAGTAAGTCAATTATTGAGACCTTGTCGTTGAATAAATGACTCTAATGTCTTATATTCTTTATTTTATGAGCTATGCCCTGCATAAAAATCATGGTCTTCTTGAAAGACGCACACTTGCTCCTTCACCACTGTGCAGAAAAAAGTAGCAGTAGGTTTGGGAGTTGAGTTTGAGTCCATCTTCAAGTTGAAAAGGCTCATGTTTGAATAATTCCAGCCCTTCCCAGTACCCCACTTCACCATGCTGGTGTCTGAGTTGGAGTCGAGCTCTCTGCCCATTGCTGATGCATCCACGGGTCCACCAAGACTCACTCTCATCTCATCAGTCCATAAAACTTTTGAAAAATCTGTCTTCAGATATTTCTTGACCAAGTCATAGCCTTTCAACTTGTGTGTCTTGTTCAGTGGTGGTCTTACTTTGGCCATGTCTCTGAGCACTGAACACCATGTACCGTACTTCTGGAAGCTCCAGGAAGATTACAGTTCTGGAATGTGACAGCACTGGAGGATAATGGCTTCTGGGAGCTTCACCTTTGATTTCTCTCTTTGTGCACTTGCAACAAAACATTTAATGGTTCTGTGGGCATGTGCTAATATCTTGGCAATTTGGGCAGTTTCAAGAGTGCTGCATCCCTATGAAAGATGTTTTACAGTTCTTGACTTTTCAGAGTCTGTTAATATCTTTTCTGGCCCATTTTGCCAGAGATAAGAAACTGCATAATAATTGTGCACACTTAATAAAGGGTGTTGATCTCTAAGGCCACACCCGCCCTCAATACACACAAGTACAATACATACAAGTTACAATGGAATACATCACATAGTACAATTTGCGATTCCACATGTCCAAAAAGAGTAGGAAGAAGCAAAGCTTGTTAATCCTACCCCTCGTCCATTTTATGTCAACTGCAATGCGTTTCTTCACACCCTGTATTCCAGTGTAGTCTTTACCAGTTAATACGGTACATGGCAAATGATACAATGGAAAATGATAAAGTAATGTAACGATGTAGTAATACAATTGTCAAGGTTTTTCCTCAATCAAATTAAATAATCACATAATTTGTATAATAATAAATCAATAATAATCAGTTTAAATAGGTGAGTACTGACAATGAACTCACAAGAATGAAGAGTGTTGTAGTGGTTCGACATAGCATTTTGTTCAAAACTCTTCTTCCTTGTATTTTGCAAACAACTGTTTGTATTGTTTTTGTTTCTTGGTGCTTTGTTTGACTTCCTTAATTCATGAATCCGTTCCATAATTTGATTCCACATACTGAAATTCTGTGGGTTTTTAGCGTTCTTCTTGCATATAAGTGTTTTATGTTTAGTTTTTCCCTGAGATCATATTTCTCCTCTCGTAGAAAAATATTGTATGACATTTTTGGGGAACAGTTTATTGTTTGCTTTATGTGTAATTTATTGTATAATTTTGTTTGAAAATTTTCTAGATCAGCAAATTTTAATATTTGTAATTTTAGAAATAGAGGATTTGTATGTTCTCTATACACGTCATTATGGATTACTGATCTTTTTTGCAGTACATTTAACGAATTAAGATTCCTTTTATAGTTCTTACACCATATGTCCACACAATAAGATATGGTAATACAGTAAAAAATGTGGAGTGATTTTTGATCAAGGACAAATTTCTCTTCATTCAAAATTGAGGTATTTCTCGCGACCCTATGTTGTATAGTTTTAATGTGAGATTTCCAGTTCATGTTTTTACCTATTATGATCCCCAGAAAATAAACATTCACCCTTTCAATATTCACACTGTCGATTTGTATTTGCACATTCGTATCCTTTCTGCTATTACCAAATACCATTATTTTAGTTATACTTAGGTTCAAGGATAATCTATTTTTAGTTTATCTTTTTAGTATAGTCATTCCCTCTGTGACTATTTTCATTAGCTCTTGCGTGCTTTCTGCAGAACAAAAAGCAGTAGTATCCTCTGCAAATAATACTAGCTTTAGGTCTTAGTCACTTTACAAATACCATTAATATATAAGTTGAACAATTTTGGTCCCAGCATTGACCCCTGGGGTACTTCGCACATATTTGAACTTGCAGATGTGTATTCTCCTAGCTTCACATATTGCTTCCTGTTTGCTTGGTAGCATTTGAGCCAACTCAAAACTAACCCTCTGATTTTATACCTTTCTAATTTTGTAATTACAAAGTTGTGATTAATTGTATCGAAAGCTTTTGTCAGATCCATAAATACTGCAGCTCCACACTTTCTGTGCTCTATAGTGTTGGTAATTTCCTCTGTAATTTTGATCAGTGAAGGAGGTTGAAATGTTAGCTCTTATTGGTTGTGCGCGAGTAATTCATCCTTACTAATAAATTTGTCCAACCTGTTGTTACTGATGTACGTCAGCAGTTCCACTATCTCGTTAATGACCTTTTTTATCATTTTCATTTCGACACCAATTGCTGTTTTTGCTTTACAGTTGTTATCAAGATCAATAATTTTCTTTTTTGTCACATCAGGCTTAAACCCATTCAAGTTTATTCAGCTTTGGGTTGGAAAATATGTATAAAAAATAAGAATATGGTAAATACTGACTTAACTACAACTGCATGCACATTATTAGGCAAGGGTTTACATTTTAAAGAATCGTGTGAAATATAAATAATAAATATAAATATATAAATCGTGTGTTACAATATAAAGTTTTGGTGTATTGGATAAACACTGTATATTGCAGGGTAAATATTTCATGTAGAAAAATTGATTAATTAAAATTCTAATTTAACATTTCTTACCACATAAACACACACACACACAAAAGTACAGAAACCATGGCGTACCAGTATAAATTCCCAGGTAGCGGTACCGTATCAGTTGAAACGTGAAAGGTACATCCGTAGGTTTAGGAAGCTATTGCTGAAGGAGAAAATGCAAGGAAACAAAGCACTTCAAGCTTGACAAGTACTTAAATTGTCTTGTAGCCCTCCTAAGTGGTTGGTGCCCCATCAAAGTTTTATACTGTACAAACGTCAATGTCCTTGTAATAAATTCATGATTTGGGCTTTGTGCGTGTGCAGGAGGCCGTGCGCTGTGATTCTCTGGACCAGAGCAGCTCAGCTGACAACATGGCAGATGGCCACCTTGCCGCCTCTCCCACACCGCCCCGTCAGCGGACGTCCAGCGTCCACACGTTGAAATACACTCAACCCCAAAGGGTCATCTCCTGCAGGAGCCACAGTCAGGGTCACAGCTACACCAGAACGGGACCAGAACACGGAACAGAGTCAGAAGCAAACGTGGTCGAGAGGCGGCCCGTCAGCCCGCAGAGCCTCTCCAGCCTCAAGGTGCCCAGTGGGGACTCCCCCTCTGCGGCTGGGCTCTGCCCCGTCCCCATGTCTGACGCGGGTCCCCAGTTGGACGACACAGACGAGGAGGTCCGCAAGATCAACACGTCTGCTCACACACAACTTTCCCCCACCTCACACAAAAGTAGACACCTCAGCCAATCCGTGTCCCCCGTGTCGGGCAGGAACAGAAAGGAGAGGATGAGCCCGCCACCGGGGGAGGAGCCTGTAACCATGGCGACCCAGCTGATGGACAGCAGCGTCAAGCTCAGGAGGCGAACTTTTTCATTTGATGCCACAACTCTTCCGCCCAATCAGGCTGAGTCGGGGTCCATGGACGACTGAGGACATTCCGAGTCAAGCACACTAGAAGGGCCTGAATAGTTCCTGTTTCAGGCCACACCCCCCTGCCTTGTCCTGTCCAATCACAGGCCGTGTGTATGACTTGAATGTGTTGAAACCCCTTCTTTGGGACCATTCTTGGATGAGGGTAAAACTTCTTTTTTCCCAGTGCAGGTTTTTGCACACCGGATGCACAAATAAACCTTCTCAGCCTGAGTTTAGAGATACTTCCTGCTAGATTTGCTCGCCCCAACCCTTCTTTTCCTCTCGCCTCAAGCCGAGGTCAAGTCCCCAAAGCGAGACAGTGCATCATTCCGAGAGCCGGTCCTCATGTTTTGCCCCTGTCATGTCAAAATAAGCCAGCCATAACATTATTAGTTGTCATCCCAGTGTAAAAAGAAGTTAACCACTGGTCATGGTTTGTAGTTGTGTAAAGGGTTTGGCAAAGTTAGGTTTTCTAGTTGGGGTGAATGTTAGGTTAGGGTTTGGCAGTCGGGTTGGGTTCGGTTAGGGTTTGTGGTTGGTTAGGTCAATTACAGGCAATTATAGTATTTTCTGTCATGCCCCCATTGGGGGACAGAAATGTTTATGTACCCCCCAATTTGAAGTACAATTGAGAAACTGATATCTATTATCTATCTATAAGACTGAACTCGAAACTGAAACCAGCGAACTGCAACAAAATGGAGAGCAGTGAAGCTTACTGTATCGCATGCAGAGTATGACAAATTCATACATTTCAGTTCACCGTGCCTCCTCCAGGGGGGCCCGTCCCAGTATTTGAGAAGCACTGGGTTAGGTTAGATTTTGCAGGTGTGTTTTGGGGTTTGGCAGTTTGGGTGAGGTTGGGTAAGATAGGTTGAGGTTTGGTTAAGCTTTGGTGGGTTGGGTTAGCGTCCGGGCGTTAGGGTCAGGATTAGGGTTGATCTAAGTTCTGAAACTGAACTCACATTTTAAATACAGTAAAAATGTAAAACAGGTTATGACCATTTAGGCTAGAAACAGCTCTTAGTAAGATTTGACGTCTTTCTACTTGAATGCAAACTACATCCACAGTAATAAATGTTTATTTTACAAAAATCATAACATCAAGCTCCCCCCTGGGTCCATTGTAATTTTGGGGCTTGCAGCACTACCTTAACGGATGTCTGATAAGTTGTGTGACCTCTGCTTTCGCGCGTGCTCTCTCTACCTCTTCCTTTCCTCTTCCCTTGCCTGATGAGTTTCCAAGCCTCTTGCATCCTCTTGTTTTTGTATTCTCAGGGTAGACGTAGACGACAAACACAGCAACAGTGTTGCACTGCCCCCTGCTGTTTGGAGGTGGAATTGATGCTGTCTTTTTTGTTTCAAAACTTCCAAGAGGAGATGATTGGATGAGAAAAAGGGTGCAGAAGGGCTTATTCAGGTTGTGAAATGCAGATTCTGGTTTACTGCAACAGCACCAGTGATGTGAGGAAGTGATGATGCTGATGTTTGTGGTAACCATGGTAAACCCAGGAAGCTTTACATCATGCACATGTTGACATTGTTGATGGAATGCACAACCATACAGCAGGGTCACTTACAAGACTTTTGGACAGACTTGGAATAAAACTACTTCCTGTCTGACTTTTACTGACCACCACGTTATTTATACAATATTCTCCCCACTTCAAATTTGGCAGCTTCACTTATGATGCTTCAAAAGGCTTTTCAAAAATATATTAAATACATCGTGCTGTTTTGTGGTTGAATATGGCCTGTTAGTCATAAAATATGCACATTTAAACAAAATGTATTAATTTTCTAGATTAGGGTTAGGTAAGTAAAAGTCAGGTCATCCCGGCCCCCATTAATGGAGAAGTGAGGAAAAAAGGCAGGGTCCCCCCCTCCAGGTCAGACACCCAAACCAACATGACAAAAAAAAAAAAAAAAAAAAAGGCTTCGAGAGGCACATTGCTCACAACTGCCCAGTAATGCACCCCAGCTGCTTCAAACCATATTCACCATGCAGGGGGTGTGAACCTACATCAAACACACTTTGAGTGGAGCATCTAAAAGATTCCGATAGCTTGCTGTGGCCAAATGTAACTTTTTGCTTTAAAATGCAGCGTCAAGCACCTTACGTTGGTTTGCAGTGGCTGAAAGTACCATTTTATTATTTTAAAATGGGTTTCAGACCGAATGGAGTGCATTGCCCACAACTGCCCAGCAATAAACCACAGATGCACCAAACCAACTAAAACATGAGCATTCGGCCTGGGGCACTTTTCCTCACTTCCCAGTTGCACCAAACCACATTCACCTTGCAGGGGATGCGAACTTATATGATACACACTTTGAATAGAATGTCTAGTTTACGGGAATGGGCAAACTTTGGCCCCGGGGCCACATCAGCCCACAAATCCTTTGAATCCGGACCAGAATATGCTTCCAAAAGTATTTAAGCCTTAAAACATACTGGCAACATGACTTGTAAGTAGTCCGAGTCAATCAATCTGAGACAACCTTTCGATGGTTTAAGTAGCTTTTCACATGCAGCAATCCAAACAACTACCTCACCCATGGTGCCAAACACACACAAGTAAAAAAAAATGTGATATAACTTAACCTATACATTGCACTGTATGTGAAGAAAATTCAAAAGAGGGACATTCACATACTAAAAACATTGGACCACGTTTTCCCTTGCCCTGGCGCGGGTCACCTGGGCCCCGCTCTGGAGCCAGGCCTGGAGGAGGGGCATGATAGCGAGTGTCTGGCCCATGGGGCCCGGCCGGGGCACAGCCCGAAGAGACAACATGGGTCCCCCCTCCAATGAGCTTGGAAAGGCCAAAGGGGTTGGGTTCAGTGTGAGCTGGGCAGCAGCCAAAGGACCTTGGCGGATACTAGCTCTTGAGAAAGGGAATGTCACGTCTCTGGTAGGGAAAGAGCCTGAGCTGGTGGACGAGGCTGACAAGTTCCGGCTAGATATAGTCGGACTCACCTCAACGCACAGCAAGGGCTCTGGAACCAGTCCTCTCGAGAGGGGATGGACTTTGTTCAACTCTGGCGTTGCCAGCAGTGAGAGGCGACGGGCAAGTACGGCAATTCTTGTTGCGCCCCGGCTTGTGGCCTGCTTGTGGCTTGCTTGTGGCTTGGGACCTTGGCGGTCCAATCCTCAGCTACAGAAACTCGCTCTAGGGACATGGAATGTCACCTCTCTGGTAGGGAAAGAGCCTGAGCTGGTGCGTGAGGTTGAGAAGTTCCGGCTAGATATAGTCTGACTCACCTCAACCCACAGCAAGGGCTCTGGAACCAGTCCTCTTGAGAGGGGTTGGACCTTGTTCCACTCTGGCGTTGCCAGCAGTGAGAGGCGACGGGCTGGGGAGGCAATTCTTGTTGCGCCCCGGGCTTGTGGCCTGCATGTTGGCGTTTAACCCGATGAACGAGAGGGTAGTTTCCCTCTGCCTTCGAGTAGGGGGACGGGTCCTGACTGTTGTTTGTGCTTATGCGCCAAACAGCAGTTCAGAATACCCACCCTTTTTGGAGCCTCTAGAGGAAGTACCGGAGAGTGCTCCCTCAGGCGATTCCCTTGTTCTGCTGGGGGACTTCAACGCTCACGTTGGCAGCGACAGTGAGACCTGGAGAGGCGTGATGGAACGCCCCCCCAGTGCACAGTCAACATCGTGTATGGTGGGAATGGTGTGCTGCTGACCTCGACTCGGGATGTTGTGGATCGGTGGAAAGAATACTTCGAAGACCTCCTCAATCCCACCGACACGTCTTCTATAAGGAAGCAGAGCCTGCGGACTCCGCGGTGGGCTCTCCTATCTCTGGTGCTGAGGTTGTCAAAAAGCTCCTTGGTGGCTTTTAAGAAGGGGGACAGGAGGGTGTGTTCCTTCTATCGTGGAATCACACTCCTCAGCCTCCCTGGTAAGGGCTATTCGGGGTTCTGCAGAGGAGGATCCACCAGATAGTTGAATCTGGAATTCAGGAGGAGCAGTGTGGTTTTCGTGCTGGTCGTGTAACTGTGGACCATCTCTACACTCTCAGCGGGGTTCTTGAGGGTGCATGGGAGTTTGCCCAACCAGTCTACATGTGTTTTGTGGACTTGGAGAAGGCATTCGACCGTGTTCCTCGAGGAATTCTGTGGGGAGTACTCCAGGACCAGCTAATTCAGGCTGTTCGTTCCCTGTATGACCGGTGTCAGAGTTTGGTTCGCATTGCCGGCAGTAAGTCGGACCCGTTTCCAACCCTCGTTGGACTCCGCCAGGGCTGCTCTTTGTCACCAATTCTGTTCATTATTTTTATGGACAGAATTTCTAGGCGCAGACAGGGCGTTGAGGGGTTTCGGTTTGGTGGCTGCAGGATTGAGTCCTGTGGTCCTGCTGGCTTCATCAAGCCGTGAACTTCAACTTTCACTGGATCGGTTTGCAGCCGAGTGTGAAGCGGCCGGGATGAGAATCAGTACCTCCAAGTCCGAGTCCATGGTTCTCACCCGGAAAAGGGTGGAATGCCATCTCCGGGTCGGGGATGAGATCCTGCCCCAAGTGGAGGAGTTTAAGTACCTTGCGGTCTTGTTCATGAGTGAGTGAGGGAAGGATGGAATGTGAGAATCTGTTGCCCCCGCGACCCAATCTCGGATAAGCGGTAGAAGATGGATGGATAGATGGAAGTTACATGATATATAGTTTTGTACAGAGTATAGATATGTATATTCTTTTGTATAGTTGTTTATCTAGATACAGTCAAACCTGTCTATAGCGGCCACTAAAGGGAAACGGCAAAAGTATAGGAAGGTGGCCGTTATAGGCAGGTTGGCGGCCATTTTCACTTTGTGCGCGCTCATGCTAACATGTCTGTGATTAGAAGCTTGCTGTGTTTGCAGATACATATATTTATACTGTTACATGTTGACCAGTAAAGGGCACTGTGGGACTGCGGATAACAGTTGTAAAGAACTACTAGGTTAATAAACCGCTGTTAATAAAGCAATTAAAGTGCATTGGCGACGTGAGTCTCTCCTTCCCCACAACAAGGGGCATTACAGTATTGACCAGTGCACATTGTCTCACACCAGGAAATAAAAGGTGTCACTGTCTGCAACAAGCTCCAAAGAAGACGGCTTTTTTATGTCGAAGCACTGACAGTTTGTGTGGATCTTGTGAATGATTGTGACTGAGCTACGACGGCTTCATTGCTTAAAAAACGAAACTTTTTCGTGCATGAAGCTTCTGCTTGAGTCGGCATTTTGGCCGCTATATGCGGTCAGATATTGACCAAGGGATACAAAATGGGTGGCCGCTGGCCGTGTTAGACAGGTGACTGCTATACACAGGGTCTATAACACGCAAATTTTCTGCACAGGATTTTTCAGTGGCCGCTATAGGCAGGTGGCCGTTATATACAGGTGGCCGCTAAGACAGGTTTGACTGTAGTATGCTACTAAATTTCATACATTTGTTTTTTCATTATAATTGTATGTGTTTCTCTTTAAGAAATAGACATCTTTACGACAGTCTTGCGACAGTCGTTAATTGGTTACCATGGTGCCCCCAGTGTGTGCTGTAGGCTCGCACCACTGATCTGTATTATATATCTGGATACACCATTGGTCAATGACTTGTGAAGCCACGCGGCCGCCATATTGCCACTCACAAGAAACACTTGTCGGACAATGACTTATGTCAGAACTTGTGAGTTGTTGAGTCTGTTGTTAGTTTGTTACCCACTCACACTAAATGCAAGGTTAGTCTTCAGACTAACCTCGCACAACAGGTGTGCTTGAGCTTAGTCATAAGGACTAGGGTATGATAATTTTTAAAAATTCTGTCTATCATACCATACCTGAGTCATAACGGCTTTACATATGGGGCCGTGGGAGATATGTAAACAAACCGCGACTAGACTACTAAATAATTTGCGGTTGCTTGCAAATATAAAATGTTTTTTTTTATTATTATATTACATATTATTCATGTGGTTTTTGTTAAAATATATTTCTATATCAGAAAAGAGGTTATTTCTATTTCATAACACAAACAAAAAAAATCAGGAAAAAAAAATCAGCAAAATGTTAAATGATTTTAAAACTTGTCCAAAGTCACTCTCTTATGATTCATATTTTGTACAGACAAGAGCATAGTGAATTGTATGAAAGTAAGAAAAAAAATAAGTAAAGGATCATGACCATGGATTTCAGTGGAAAAAAGGGATGGGATATGCAGTTAAAATTAAAATCTCTTTCTGCTTAAATGCTTAAATTCAGCGGGTCGTCTCGTCTGATCTGAGGTCGTGGTCGAAGGTGGGGGGGTTGGAGGTGGCTCCGGAGAGGCTCACCATGGGAGGAGGAGGAGGCGGCGAGGTGGACGAGACACGTCCACCCCAACGAGACACGGCGGGACACGCCTCCGGAGCACCGCGCCCTGCCCGGAACTCCCCCCGCCCTGAGCGGGGCCCGCGACACCCGGGCATCGCCGGCGAGTTACTGAGGGGGGGGAAGCGGGGTAAGGCGGACGCCGAAACCGAACCCGACCCACCGGGGGCCCCAGCGCAGCCGTTCCCTCACCACCAGGCCTGACTCTCATGAGTCCGCGCTCCTCCGCGACGCCTCCAGTCGACCTGCCGCACGCGCGGCGCGGGCTGCTCAGAGACACGGCGGTCCACCGGCAGCCGCGCCCGCTGACGCGCGGGGCCCGGCGAGGCGCCCTCCCCCGAGAAGGGGAGGGTACGGAGAGGAGCGGGAGCTCCATAGACGGCGAGGAGGCGGGAACGGAGCGAGGGAGGCGGGAGGGGACGACACTGCGCCGAGGTACGCCCGCGAAACCGGATGAAGGGGTACGGGACGGAGGCGGCCGCAGCCGCACACCGCGCCGCCGCTTCGGACGCTGGGCCTCGAAACCCGTTTCTTTTCCTCTTTCCAGCTAGCTGCTTTTTGGTCTGCACTTAAGGGGACGAAGGCCCGCGGAGGGCCTGCGACACCCCAGCCACGGGAGCGTAGGCCGGGCGGCCCCCACCTGGTGAGGGGGAAGGGGGCCTGCCTCGTCCGCCGGGACGCCCGCACGCGTACGGCGGAGGGGCTCCGGCTCCCCCGTTTCGGCGCGGGCGGGAGACTGGCCGCCGAGGGCCGTGGCGCGGGGCCCGTGGGACGTCGGGGGAGCAGGGTCAGCGCTCGTGGGCATGTATTAGCTCTAGAATTGCCACAGTTATCCAAGTAACGGTGGAGCGATCAAAGGAACCATAACTGATTTAATGAGCAATTCGCAGTTTCACTGTACATCGCCGTGTGTACTTAGACTTGCATGGCTTAATCTTTGAGACAAGCATATGCTACTGGCAGGATCAACCAGGTAGACGGGGGGGGGGGCGGCCGCTGGAAAAAGGAGGAAGAGAGAGAGATAGAGGCGCGGCGCGCGGCCCCCCCCGGGCTTGCACCGGGTCGCCGTGGAGGGGGACGGCGTGGTGCCGGCTCCCAGGCTCTCCCCAGGACGCAGCTAGTGGCGTAGCCGGGGCATTCCCTTCACCGGGCCTCCGTCACGGCTCAGAGGTGATCGCGAACTGGTGCGAGTCCAGTAGAGGGGGCGGCTCGCCACGCAGCGCCCTCACGCTGCGCGGTTGCCTGAGGTTAAGACAAAGGGTGTTTCCGGACTTGCCTGCCGCCGTCGCTGCTTCCCACGCACCTTGAAAACCGCCCAGGCGGGCACCTGTCCCGAGAGATGACGGCGATGCGGGTGCTGAACCGGCGCGGCGCCGATGGAGGACAACTGGGTCAGACGGGTCGTCTCGATCTTGCAACCGATAGGTCGGGCAGAGTGCGACACGCGTGTGACCAGGGGACGGCGAACCGCTGCCTCGGCAATCTGTGGTTTCACGAGTGCCATGTTCACTTGCCCATTGAGGCCAACCCGCAGGCTGGAGGAGCCGTCCGCCCGAACACCGGCACCACGGCCGGCTGGCGGGGGCCCTCCAAAGGCAGGTCTGGTTTACCGTCAGTGGGGGCTCAGGGGGTTGGGGTCTGTGCGAGCGCGGCCGGGGGGGGCAATGGCCCCCGGGTGGCCGCGCAAGAATCTCTCTTTGCCTCGGGCGAGCACTCGGCTCCTTTTTATTGGACACCCGGAGGTGAAGCGTGGGCCCTGCTACCGCACTGGAGGTCTCACTTGCCTCCAATGAGCACTCGGCTCCTTTTTATTGGACACCCGGAGGTGAAGCGCGGGCCCCTCTACCCGCGCCGGACCCTCAGCTTGCCTTCCAATGAGCTGGGCTCCTTTATTTTTTTGGAGTGGGCCACCCGGAGGTGGAGAGCGACCCGCAGGCAAAGCGCGGCCAGGGGCCGCCAGACGCCGCCCATCGCGGGCGCTCACACTCCTCTGACACCTTCGGAGCACCAAAGTGCTCCTTTTTTGATTCGCCACCCGGAGGTGGAGCGCGGACCCAGCTACCGCGCCGGAGCGAGCAGCAGCCTCGCTCCTAGCGTGCACCCGCAGGCGAAGCGCGGCCAGGGGCCGTCGGACGCCACCCATCGCGGGCGCTCCCGCTCCTCGGACAGCTCCTTCGGCGCAGCATGGCGCTCGCGGTCGTCTTTACCCGCTGGCGAGGCGCGGCCAGGACCGCCAGACGTCGCCTATCGCGTGCGCCGACTCCCACGAAGCACCAACGTGCTCCTTTGGATTTTTCATCCGGAGGTGATAGCGCGGACACCTGCGTCACACAGCATGGGCGCCAGCTGTGGAGTGACACTTGGAAAAGGGATGCACAAGTCACTCTTAGTTCCCGTTCCCTTTTGTTTGTGTCACGCTTGGAAATGCTTGAGAGGTGACACTTTGTCAAAATTGCAGCTCATGTCTCTTCCTTGCAGCTCATGTTTCTTCCTTGGATGCCTGCCATGCGCGGCCCAACGGGGCACTCAGTTGGGTAGGGCAGCCCAGGCCGCCTTGCGCGGCCCAGCAGGGCGCCCGGGGTGACGCGAAAACCAGTTTTTAGAAAATAACCTCCAGTATTTCATCACAGACCTGTTGAGCACTTAGAGTGGAAATACAGTTTTTTTTGGAGAACCGGGCTCAGCGGCCCGGCCCAGCTGGAGTCCGTGTTTCACTGCGCCAAAAGCGGCATCAAAATAGTGCTTTTCTCGGTCTTTCCCCTGGAGGTCAGTGTTTCTAAAAACTGGGTTTCCGAAATCGTGCAGGACGTGTTTTGGTCAACCAAGAAAAATGGCATTTACGGGAGTGGGCCCCATTGACTCCCATTCATTTGACACTTTGAAAAATTATCCGAGCGGCTCTGTACGCTTTTTATAGCCGCTTTGGGGATCCAGCCGCCTCGGCCTGCATTTCTGCCTAGCCCCGTTAAGACTTTGTGATTTTTTCAGCACTTATTTTGCACATTGGGTACTCCGCGCCGTTGACTCCCATTCATTTGACACTTTGAAAAATTATCCGAGCGGCTCTGCACGCTTTTTATAGCCGCTTTGGGGCTCCAGCCGCCTCGCCTGCATTTCCGCCTAGCCCCGTTAGGACTTTGCCATTTTTTCACACTTTTTCTCGATTTCTCCGGGGCAACAGCGGCTCTGCACGATTTCTACGGCCTCTTTCAGGCTCCAGCCGCCTCGGCCTGCATTTCTGCCTCGCCCCGTTAGGACTTTGTCATTTTTTCAGCACTTTTTTTGCACATTGACTCCCATTCATTTGACACTTGGTCATTTTTTCAGCACTTTTTTTGCACATTGGGTACTCTCGCCCATTGACACCCATTCATTTGACACTTTGTCATATTTTAAAAACTTTTTTTGGCACATTGGGTACTCTCACCCATTGACTTCAATGTATTTACTGCAACTCCTGTCTGTGTCCGCCAGAGGGCGTCTGGCTTAACAGCGGCTCACCACACTTTTTCTATCCGCTTTGAGGCTCCAGGCAGCTCGGCCTGGGTTTCTGCTTCGCCTCGGTGGGACTTGTCATTTTTCCACCGTTTTTCTCATTTCATCCAGGGACACAGCGGCTCTCCACAGACTTTAGAACCGCCCCTGGGCTCCAGGAAGCTCGGCATGGGTTTCTGCCTTGCTCCCTTGACACTTTGTCATTTTTCCACCTTTTTTCTCATTTCATCCAGGGCAACAGCGGCTCTCACAGACTTTAAAGCGGCCCCTGGGCTCCGGGCAACTCGGCCTGAATTCCTGCTTCGCCTCGGTGGGACTTTGCCATTTTTCCACCGTTTTTCTCATTTCATCCAGGGCAACAGCGGCTCTCACAGACTTTAGAACCGCCCCTGCGCTCCAGGAAGCTCGGCATGGGTTTCTGTATTGCTCCCTTGACACTTTGTCATTTTTCCACCTTTTTTCTCATTTCATCCAGGGCAACAGCGGCTCTCACAGACTTTAGAATCGCCCCTGGGCTCCAGGAAGCTCGGCATGAGTTTCTGCTTCGCCTCAGTGGGACTTTGCCATTTTTCCACCGTTTTTCTCATTTCATCCAGGGCAACAGCGTCTCTCACAGACTTTGGAACCGCCCCTGGGCTCCAGGAAGCTCGGCATGGGTTTCTGCCTTGCTCCCTTGACACTTTGTCATTTTTCCACACTTTTTCTCGATTTCTCCGGTGCAACAGCGGCTCTCCACGCTTTTTATAGCCTCTTTCAGGCTCCAGCCGCCTTGCCTGCATTTCCGCCTAGCCCCGTTCGGACTTTGCCATTTTTCCACACTTTTTCTCAGTTTCTCCGGGGCAACAGCAGCTCTGCACGCTTTTTATAGCCGCTTTGGGGCTCCAGCCGCCTCGGCCTGCATTTCTGCCTCGCCCCGTTAGGACTTTGTCATTTTTTCAGCACTTTTTTTGCACATTGACTCCCATTCATTTGACACTTTGTCATTTTTTCAGCACTTTTTTTGCACATTGGGTACTCTCGCCCATTTACTCCCATTCATTTGACACTTTGTCATATTTTTTAAAAAATTTTTTGGCACATTGGGTACTCTTGCCCATTGACTTCAATGCATTTACTGCAACTCCTGCCTGTGTCCGCCAGAGGGCGTCTGGCTTAACAGCGGCTCACCACACTTTTTCTATCCGCTTTGAGGCTCCAGGCAGCTCGGCCTGGCTTTCTGCTTCGCCTCAGTGGGACTTTGCCCTTTTTCCACCTTTTTTCTCATTTCATCCAGGGACACACCGGCTCTCCACAGACTTTACAGCGGCCCCTGGGCTCCAGGAAGCTCGGCCTAGGTTTCTGCCTTGCTCCCTTGACACTTTGTCATTTTTTAACTCTTTTTCTCATTTCATCCAGGGACACACCGGCTCTCCACAAACTTTACAGCGGGCTCAATGCCTCACTCCCTTGACACTTTGCCATTTTTTCACCCTTTTTCTGATTTCATCCAGGGCAACAGCGGATCTCACAGACTTTGGAACCGCCCCTGGGCTCCAGGACGCTCGGCATGGGTTTCTACCTTGCGCCCTTGACACTTTGTCATTTTTTCACCCTTTTTCTCATTTCATCCAGGGACACACCGGCTCTCCACAGACTTTACAGCGGCCCCTGGGCTCCAGGCAGCTCAGCATGGGTTTCTGCCTTGCTCCC